>NC_064926.1:274296996-274599339 GCF_023897955.1 Schistocerca gregaria
ATTCGACTTACAACACTATGTTCATTTCTTTTTTTGATTCTGCAACTATCACGATGTCATTAGCAAATCTTAAGACAATGTATCCCTTAACCATTGCCTTTTATTCGCTTTGTTTTCACCTTCATGATCTGAATAACGTCCTCAACGTACACATTAAATAAATATGGCGATAGGGGACATCATTGGTTTGGTTTTCTCAAAAGCTTTTTCTAAGTCAATGCAGGTAACGTAAGTTTGTCTATTCATATCCGTCCTTCTCTCCAATAGCATGCACAAGGCCAAAACTGATTGTCTTGTTCCTCTGCCTACTGTAAATCCAAACTGGTCTTCTTCATTATACTTATGCACATTTCCTTTTAGCCTGCTTGTAAATATATTAATTAGTATGTTGGAGGCATGTGATAACAGTGACGTGTTCTATAATTGTTGAAAATATTTCTACAAGGAAAAAAATATGGTAGAAGGTAATACACTACGGGCCATTAAAATTGCTACACAACGAAGATTACGTGCTACAGACGCGAAATTTAACCGACAGGAAGAAGATGCTGTGATTGGAAATGATTTGCTTTTCAGAGCATTCACACAAGGTTGGCGCCGGTGGCGACACCTACAACGTGCTGACATGAGGAAAGTTTCCAACCGACTTCTCATACACAAACAGCAGTTGACCGGCGTTGCCTGGTGAAACGTTGTTGTGATGCCTCGTGTAAGGAGAAGAAATGCGTACCATCACGTTTCCGACTTTGATAAAGGTCGGATTGTAGCCTATTGCGATTGCGGTTTATCGTATCGCGACAGTGCTGCTCGCGTTGGTCGAGATCCAATGACTGTTAGCAGAATGTGGAATCGGTGGGTTCAGGAGGATAATACGGAACGCCGTGCTGGATCCCAACGGCCTCGTATCACTAGCAGGCTGGATGACAGGCGTCTTATCCGCATGGCTGTAACTGATCGTGCAGCCACGTCTCGATCCCTGAGTCAACAGATGGGGACGTTTGCAAGACAACAACCATCTGTACAAACAGTTGGACGACGTTTGCAACATCATGGACTATCCGCCCGGAGACCATGGCTGCATTTACCCTAGACGCTGCATCACAGACAGGAGCTCCTGCGATGGTGTACTCAACAACGAACCTGGGTGCACGAAAGCAAAACGTCATTTTTTCGGAAGAGTGCAGGTTCTGTTGACAGCATCGTGATGGTCACATCCGTGTTTGGCGACATCGCGGTGGACGCACATTAGAAGCGTGTATTGGTCATCGCCATACTGGCGTATCACCCGGCTTGATGGTATTGGGTGCCATTGATTAAACGTCTCGGTCACCCTTGTTTGCACTTATGGCACTTTGAACAGTGGACGTTACATTTCAGATGTGTTGCGACCCGTGGCTCTATCCTTCATACGATCCCTGCGAAACCCTACATTTCAGCAGGATAATGCCCGACCGCATGTTGCAGGTCCTGTACGGGTCTTTCTGTATACAGAAAATGTTCGACTGCTGCCCTGGTCAGCACGTTCTCTAGATCTCTCACCAACTGAAAACGTCTGGTCAATGGTGGCCGAGCAACTGCCTCTTCACAATACGCCAGTCACTACTCTTGATGAACTGTGGTATCGTGTTGAAGCTGCATGGGAATCTGTACCTGTACACGCCATCCAAGCTGTGTTTGAGTCAATTGCCAGGTAAATCAAGGCCGGTATTACGACCAGAGGTGGTTGTTCTGGGTACTGATTTCTCAGGATGTATGCACCCAAATTGCATGAAAATGTAATCACATATCAGTTCTAGTATAATATATTTGTCCAATGAATACCCGTTTATCATCTGCATTTCTTCTTGGTGTAGAAATTTTATTGGCCATTAGTGTATTTGTACAGTACGACCTCGTTTTGACGGACTGGTTGGGATCTTAAGTCATCCGGGAATAAGTAAGACTTCAACGAGGTATACTGTGCAATTCAGTGTTAACTTTTTTAACTGGTGCCATACCGGGATCTGTGAGACGAGCGCGCAACTTTAAATTTAATTATTGTCTCGTCGATTGTTGACGCTAGAGCACAATCTGATCAAAAGGATCTGGACACCCCTACTTGCACTCCATCCTAAGAGGCCTCGAAGGCCCAACGGTACATACCGACCGCCGTATCATACTCAGCCAGGTAAGCATCAGATGATGCCGGTATGGAGGGGCCTGTAGCCAGCACACCGCTCTCACGGTCGTTGTCAGCTTTCGTGACAGGGGCCACTACTTCTTAGTCACTTATTTCCTCAATTGGCCTCACAAGGGCTCAGTGCAACCCGCTTGCCATCAGCGTTCGGAAGATCCGGACACTTACCCATCCAAGTGCTAGCCAAGCCGAACAGCGCTTGAATTAGGTGATCTTACGAGAACCGGGGTTGACACTGCGGTAAGGCCGTTGGCTCAGAACTCCCCCCCTCGCCTCCCCTCCCCTCCCTTCAGTGTAAAGCAGAATTGACCATTAGACGTCACGAAAGACGGACTCACCAGTATAAAATGAGGCGTATAGTAATGCGTTAAGTAGTGCGTTGTCTGTAGAGAAACAGTAACAACACAGTAAGAACAGAACAGATCCGTCAGGAGAGCTCAGTATCATCGAAAGATATCTAGTCATTGGATGACATCTGAGTAACAAATCCATCAGAAACATTTCAACCCTTCTAGATTTGCCAAAGTCCCTTCTCTACGAATTTGTCTTCGTTACCGATGTGTAGCGGTTTCCTTATCCTCTGTCTTGCCGAGGACGGAAGCACGCAGAAGGACTAGTAACCTCAAACGACGGCGGTTGCTTGGGTTCCGCAATGCCGCAGAATTGAAAGTCACGCGTGGCAAGAATGCTCCTTCGAGAGTAACGGCGTGCGTTATTAGCGGCTGCGGAGGAGGTCACGTGGACACGAGTACTTCTGGACAACTCGCTAACTCCCACCGCGCGTGAGAATCCTCTAGGAACTGGCTGCCCCAGTTTTGACGCCGCTTCTGCCACGCTCTGGTACTCAACGTAATTTAGAGATAGCAT
Source organism: Schistocerca gregaria (assembly GCF_023897955.1). Lineage (NCBI taxonomy): Eukaryota > Metazoa > Arthropoda > Insecta > Orthoptera > Acrididae > Schistocerca > Schistocerca gregaria. The sequence goes on from NC_064926.1 coordinate 274,300,040, forward strand.
CTCGCGCGAAGCAAACTCTTTCCTTTCCTCGGGCACCATTCTGGCCGGACTGACGCGCCAGAGTGTCAGGGGTCCGGTCAGCTTCCCTCGCTCTGCGTCCCAAGACCCATCTCCTCATATTTGCCCCGCATTTTCCTGTCCTACAATAAACTATTAATTTCGTTTTGTTCCGCGCCCTTGAAATGCAAAATATAGGGGAGAGTGCTGTACATTGGACAGATGTCATACCATCGCCTCTAGCCAAACCTGTAATACAAGTTTAACATATTTTCTTATTTCATTTTGAAATGATGGCGTTCACTCTATGTGAGCTGCAACTTTTTAACGAAATTACAAAAATTACATGGGAAAAGTAAGGTTCTTCCAAACATGTTCCAAGGTGCAGCATAATTCTGTAGGAGTTTAATCGATAAAATTTCGTTATTGCTGAATTTAATCGACTGTTTGTTGCATTATTCCTGTACTACTCATCAGGAACGAGCAAATAAAATCAAATAAGTAAAATTATTATCAAACACCAGTTATAAATTAAATACATTTCGAAACAGAAGCTGCCGGCCGAAGTGCCGTGCGGTTCTAGGCGCTTAGGTCCGGAACCGCGCTGCTGCTACGGTCGCAGGTTCGAATCCTGCCTCGGGCATGGATGTGTGTTCTGTCCTTAGGTTAGTTAGGTTTAACTAGTTCTAAGTTCTAGGGGACTGATGACCTCGGTAGTTGATTCCCATAGTGCTCAGAGCCATTTGAACCATTTTTTTTGAAACAGAAGCTATTGGTAATGAACAGAAACTTTCATTTTCAAAACAGGGAAAATTGTTGAGACATTAAAGAAATTCAGTTCATTTGCAAGTGCCACATGTTACATGGTAAAAGACGTTCTTCTGCTTAATGGTACAAGATGGTGCAGACCGGCAAAGTATGGCTTTCCTGTTCACATGTTACACAGGGTGATCACAACAAACTGAAGAATTTGTAAGGGTGCTGTTGCAGGGTTGGTTGTGCTGAGAAATAATTCTTAAACAAAAATGTTCCGTTCACTGTGCCGTTCCCGAGTTATTTAGCCGCAAAGTTATCCAGTCAGACCGTTGCACGCGTAAATTCAAGCGCCCCGCTAGAGATGGTGTTGCCAAACGTTTTCCTGAAATCTAACAAGAGAACGGTACAAAACTTGGACATAGGACGGTAGTAAGAATCGAACCCGATCCAAAGGCTGTGCAGTCTCGTGCTCTGTCATTTACGCTGTGAGCACTTCTGACACTTTGTACCTGGCGGGCCACTTGAATTTGCGCACAAAGGCCTGATTGGCTAACTTCAAAGCTAATTATTTGGGGAACAGTACAACGTACCGAATTTTTTTCTTAGCATTTATGTCTCAGCACAACCTACACCGTCACAAGCTTATCACAATGTTTTTGCCCATCCTGTATAACTAGTTGTAAAAATATATGGAGTTTTACTTTTCAAAGAATTCTATAACAGAAGAATTAACAATATCTTCCAAACAGCTTTAATATACAAAGGGCGTTCAAAAAGTTTTGCACAGTCGTCTCTAATTTTTTTATTTTTTGCAGGAGGAGAGTGAAAGTTTTTGTGAACATACTTGGAAAATTTAGCTATAAGTTAGTGTATAAAAGTATTTTATTTAATTTACAGGTGAGCCATAATGGACCGTGAAGTAGATACTCTTCAAGACCGGCGACGACTCTGCCACAAGATTCACAAGAAGTTGCTCCCTGTTTATGGGAGGGACACAGTGGATCGCAGCAGTATCCAGCGGTGGTTGCAGGGGTTTAAAGAAGGTGATTTCTCTCTACTGGACAATCCACGATGCGGTAGACCATCGACTACAGTGAGTGATGTGAATAAGGAGACGATTGATCAAATCATCCAAAATTACATGTGTGTGACGACACGACAGCTTACTGAAATTACTCGTTTGTCATTGGGTTGTGTGGTATTACTGGTACAGAAAAATCTGTGCGCGTTGGGTGCCTAGATTATTGACAAGAGAAATGAAAACGATGAGGAAGCATGTGTGCGAGGGTCTCATGAAGACCTTTACTGAAGAGTTCAAATATCTCTAAGCACTATGGGAGTTAACATCTGAGGTCATCAATCCTCTAGACTTAGAACTACTTAAACCTAACTAACCTAAGGACATCACACACATCCATTCCCGAGGCAGAATTCGAACCTGCGACGCTAGCAGCAGCGCGTTTCCGGACTGAAGCGCCTAGAACCGCTCGGCCACAGCGGCTGTTTTTACTGAAGAGTAGAAACAGTGTTTTGACGGCGTCATTACCCGGGATGAAACATAGTTGTTTTTGTCCGAACCTGAGAGCAAAATCCAATCAATGGAGAGGCGTCATCCGGGTTCCCCTCGGAAGGAGAAACCAAGACTTTCACGAACAGCAGGCCGAAAAGGAATGGCCTCCCTCTTCTGGGATCAGTGTGGTGTCATTTTCATTGGCTTTTTGGAACCTGGCTCCGCAGTTAACTGGGATTGTTACTGTTTGTCATTGCACAAGCTGCGACGTTCCATCATGACCCACAGACCACAGCTTCAGAATCAGCTCATCAGACTACATCATGAAAATGCCAAACCCTATACAGCCCTTATGACGCAGGAGAAAATCAGGAAAATGAATTGGAAAATTGTTCCTCATCCTCCCTACAGCCCGGACTTCGCTCCGTCTGATTTTTACCTCTTTGGTCGTCTGAAGGCTCACCTGCGGTAAAACATTTGATAGTGAGAAAGACCTATTTCCTCTGTCAAGCGATGGTGTAGAAGTCAATCCCCAGAATTTTACCAAAAAAAAATTTGAACGCCTTTTGTATTATACAGCACTTACATGCGTAGAATTTCAAATATTTAGAAATGCTCAATATGCAGCCTCATGTCCCACAACAACTGAAACTGCCTATGGCCGTATGTAGTGTGCATTATCCATGTGATTCTAAAATCGGTCTTTTGGTTGAAACACCGATCACGAAACATCATGTTCCCTCAGGTAGATCATTCTCAGAAACAGTGCTCTCCCTATAATTTTTTTAAACCTGCCTGACCACTGCGAGAGAAAACCCAACGCTATACGTACAACATTTCTGCAAGGAGAGGCACAGAGAAGAAAAAGTAATTTGTATGTCAGTACGAACGTACGGAAACGATGATTAATGCTTGCTATCTTATAGGCTAAGATATCTGTTATTCGTATTTTGTAACTGAATTTTATTTTGATACTCAAACAATCATTTTCCGCCAAACTGTTTTAGGTATCTAGAATGGTCTACAAGAGATATGCTCATTATAATTATTTTCCCATTATAACGCAAAGACAGAAAGTTATACCAATTAGCACACTCTCTTAATCCACATAAATGAATCTATAACGAAACAAAAGACGCCACATAGTGTTAGGTAACGTAACAATTGCACACAATAATTAAAATCATTGAAGAAATAGTACGTAAAACAGCCTTTAAAACAAATAATGCACTTTAAAAGCGACTGATCTCAACAACAGAAGAAGAAAAACCAGCACAATAGTTCAGGAATACTTGAAAGAAAGTATAACAGCAACAACTCTCATTGTATTGGAATGACTGCCAGAGATGTTAGTATCAATTAATAAGCGCATCGGAGAGTATTGTACCGTACGAGTACGTATTCTACACGTGCGTAGCACCCAGTATAGGAAAATCACCAAAACACTGAAAAAAGACGATGTAAAAATAGCAGCAAAACCGAGGGCCTCCTTACTCTTCGACAAAACTACTACACACAGAGTCTCTAATGACTCAAATAGCATCAATAGAAAGCTAAGCCGATGATTAGATGAGTAAATCGCATAACTAGTGACTAGGTGCTGAATCGAATTGGGGAAACGAGAAATTTATGGCACAGCTTGACTAAAAAATGGCAGGCTACGTGCATGAAGTATCACGAAATTGTTGAGTTGGTAATCGAAGTAAGTGTTTCGGGAAACGGGTCTTGCCTACAGCAAGGTAGGTTTGCAGTGCTCGTATCGAGACGGAGAAACTCACAGAGGGTAGACTGGAGGGGAGAGCTGTATCAAACCAGTTCTCGGACTAAGGACCGCAATATCAGCAACAACACTGTTTACCGAGGACGGAAAAAGAAGTGAACGGGAGTGCTCTTAATGCGGCACCACTTCTATCATCGGAACTTCACTATTTTTCACAACAGATCGCATTACCTGTTACAGCATCTGGCCTCGCAAAAAGCTAAAGCACAATACCGTGAAAAAATGTGTATAGAAAAACATTGTCTTATCTCGGGTTCACAAAGGCAAAGTAGCCAATAGACGCACGTAGTAGTAGATCGGAGAGATTCCAGTAGATGATTAACACACTCCAAGACAAAAGAAGGCAAACCGTTATCTGAATAGGACGGAAACTGGTAAATGTGTTATTCATGTACAAAGAAACAAATTATTACAATTTCAGAAAAATTAGACGATTTACTCAAGAGAAAGAGGCAACAGCCTTGCCGCAGTAGTTACACCGGTTCTCGTGAGATCACCGAAGTTAAGCGCTGTCGGGTGTGGTCGGGACTTGGATGGGTGACCATCCAGCCCACCATGCGCAGTTGCTATTTTTCGGGGTGCACTCAGCCTCGTGATGCCAATTGAGGAGCTACTCGACCGAATAGTAGTAGAGTCAAGAATACCATCATAACGACATGGACAGCGGAGTGCTGACCCCACGCCCCTCCTATCCGCATCCTCCTCTGAGGATGACACGGCGGTCGGATGGTCCCCGTAGGCCACTCGTGGCCTGACGACGGAGTGCTTTATTCAAGAGAAAGAGCATCACAAATAAAGGAAGCCAATAACGTGTTGGTACACCTATGACCCTTATGCAAGCAGTTACTCCGCTTGGCACTGGTATTGTTGTTGGTTGTCCTCCTGAGGGATACCGTGCCTAATTCTGTCTAACTGGCGTCCAGATCTAGTAGGAGGGCCCTGTCCGAAAAGGTGCAAACGTTAACTGGGAAGAGATCGGCGAGCACAGAGACAGGCAATAGTAACTCTCAGAGTGTGGGGGGGCATTATCTAGCTGAAATGTAATCCCAGGATGGATTGCTATGGATGGCGACGAAACGGGGCGAACAATATCGTCGATGCACCGAAGTACTGGAAGGATCCAGCGTTTGACAATCAAAGGGGTCATGCAGTGAAAAGAATTGGTAGTCCACACCATCACTCGCGATTGTTGGACGGTATGACGGGCGACAGACAGGTTGGTGGCCCAATGCTGTGTAGGACATATCCAGACACGTGTTCGGCCTGGAATCTGCAGCAGAATGTCTTCAGTGTTGAGTCTCGCTTCTGATGAGCACTGAAGACCAGGGAAGACGCGTCTGGAGATGCCCCGGGCAGTAATGGGATAGCCACATGACTGTCGCCCGCCATACGGCACGGGAACCAGTAGTGATGGTCTGGGATGCTATTTCTTTTCATAGCGGCTTCCTTACAGCACCGCGGTACTCGACGCCCCCTTTTGTTGCCCTCCATGGCGAACCGTGCTGGTCTATCATATCAGGAAGATAATGCCTCCTGCACACGACAAGAGCTTCTACTGTTTGTCTTCGTGCTTGTCAAACCCTACCTTGGCCAGCAAGGTCGCCAGTTCTCTCCCCAACTGGGAACATTTGGAGCATTATGATCAGGGTCCTTGAACCACGCATCAATTGGACAGAATTTGACACGATATCCCTCTGGAGGACATCCTACAACAAAGTCAATCAGAGCCAAGCACGATAACTGCTAGCATAAGGGCTATAGATGGACCAATGCCTTATTGACTTGATCAGTTTGAGAAGCTCTTTTTCTTGGATAAATCTATTTTTTTTGAAACTGTAATAATTTGTTTCTCTGTACATGTACATCATATCTACCGATTTCTGTCCCATTCAGCCGCCCAGTGTGGCCGGGTGGGTCTAGGCGCTTCAGTCTGGAGCCGCGCGACCGCTACGGTCGCAGGTTCGAATCCTGCCTCGGGCATGGATGTGTGTGATGTCCTTAGGTTAGTTAGGTTTAAGTAGTTCTTAGTTCTAGGGGACTGATGACCTCAGATGTTAAGTCCAATAGTGCTCAGAGCCATTTTTTTTTGTCCCATTCAGATAATACCTTCGTGGTGCGTAGTTTTTTTCTTGTATTAGAGTGAATTTATACTTTATTCATAATAAATGCAAATAAGGAGTTATCCATAACAGCTGATAAGTAATTTCAACACGTAATCAAACTAGTCACTATAAAATAACTGAGGCAAGAAAGTGTAACAATGAGATGTGTTGTGGATGAAGGTAAATTCCAAACTTTGTTATGCGAAAAGTATTTGGTTACCACGCAAAATTAAAATCAGTAGTGAAATACAATATTTATGTAAATGGGGACTTCCGCGACTATAAAATTCTTCAGGGTATGTGACCACATTGTCAGTGTGAAAGTTAGCAAAAACACCCTGAGAGAGCCATTTGCAATAGTGACCGAAACGTCGGAGGATTTTGGACACTGGCAGTGCGGTCACAACCCTGAAGAATTTCATTGGTAATATTTATCATGATGTGCAAGATAAACAACACTGAACTAGCAGACTGCTGTGTAGGGTTTACTCGACCTGATAATTTTTTGTCGTTGTAACGCTCGTCGAGAGACTGGTGTGATGGGGTCGTTGAGAGGACGCAGCTTCTGACGGTAGAGCACCTGCCGCGATGTGGAAAGCTCAGAGGTTTCCGCTTCCGGTAAGACGACCCCAGCAACCACCGCACGCCACGCCGGCACAAAAAATGCCGCCGCCTCGCCAGTCGTGACCACCTCACCCGCCGGCTCTCGACAATGAAATCCATCCCACATATTTGAGGTACCCTGTAGGACTTCGGCGAAACGAGCTACTAAACACGATCGCGCACAGCGAGAGAGGGACACAGAGAGAGGACATCGAAAACTAGACACGAGCACTTGCTCCCATAGAATACAATCTCATTCCGACGTCGTGGCTTCATCAATGACGTTTTGTTCTTACATTGTCTTACAGCGTTAGCTGTTACCTAAAATGAACACGCCAAAGCTCTCTGTACGTAGTCGTTACCTCTGTTCAGGTTTGGATACAAGCAGTGAGGGGGGAAGGGTGCGGTCAGATTGGGCGTCATGTGATGCTGACCCCACACTCCCAAATTTTAGTAAATATAACATGGAAGCTACTATCGTTTGCGGTTGCAAATGGTTCAAATGGCTCTGAGCACTATGGGACTTAACTTCTGAGGTCATCAGTCCCCTAGAACTTAGAACTACTTAAATCTAACTCACCTAAGGACATCACACACATCCATGCCCGATGCAGGATTCGAACCCACGACCGTAGCGGTCGCGCGGTTCCGGACTGAAGCGCCTAGAACCGCTCGGCCACCACGGCCGGCGTTTGCGGTTGCAATAAAGTCTTATTTGGAGCAGACGTGTTTAGATTTTTTTTTAAGTATCATCAGTGGTCAGTGTAGCAGTAATTGTTCTCTTTTACGTATCGATTTAACAAGACAATATCACCTTGCATGTTTAAAATTAATTACACGCATCCTTCTGATCCAACATTATTTCCATGCATTATTCTACCAACAGGTGTTCGATTTTTATTTTTAGCACAATGCACTGTAGTGGCACACAATATCTTCTCACTTTCATTTTGCTATCTATCCATATTGACCTCGTGTAATTTGTCTTGCTCGCACGGAATGCCATTGTCTTATCTTTTTATAGCTGTTGCAGCGTGTATTTTGTCAGTGCAGTGCAGTGTAGTGTGCTAAAAACCATACTTAGGAGCGCAGAAGAACGCGTCGAAATAATGGAAGAGCTAGAAAACGTGACCAGTAGAAGTAATTTTAAAAATGGGAACTGATATGACCTCGCCACATCAATTTGTAAGCAAAACTATATTAGTGTCCGCTGGGGATGTTTTAAATGAAAAGGGCAATGCATCTCATCCAAGTAAGACTTCGTTACAGTCGCAAATAGGCAATAATAAAAACTGCGACTACCGAAGAGAGATCTATAAACAAAAACAAAAAAAAAATGTCTTTATTTTTACATACGTAAACCTCCAAATTTCTCAGCTAACTTCCGGAGAATAAAGCAGAAAAAAATTAAATATCTTGGAAATAGCAATGTCTTCCGGGAATTACAAACTGTGTTCAATACACTATATCTTCCTCCTGTTTAGGCCTGCAAATGTAGATAATAAAACGTTCATAAATGTTAGCACTAATCATGCATACACAGAGGGTACAAAAGTCATGAGATAGCGATATCCACATATTCAGATGGCGGTAATATCACGTACACAAGGTGTAAAAGGGTAATGCATAGGCGGAGCTGTCATTTGTACTCAGGTGGTTCATGTGGAAAGGTTTCCGACGTGCTTATGACCGCACTACATGAATTAACAGCTTTGAACACGGAATGGAGCTGCACGCATGGGACAGTCCATTTCGGACATCTTTAGGGAAGTCAATATTCCGAGATCCACAGTGTCAAGAGCGTGCAGAGAATATCAAATTTCAGGCGTTACTACTCATCACGGACAAGGCAGTGGCCGATGGTGTTCACTTCACGACCGAGAGCAGCGGAGATTGCATAAAGTTGACAGTGCTAATAGACAAGCAGCACTGCGTGAAATAACCGCAGACGTCAATGTGGGACGTATGACGAACATATCCTTTAGGACAGTGCGGCAAAATTTGGCGTTAATGGGCTACGGCAGCAGACGAACAATGCGAGTGCCTCTGCTAAGAGCACGACATCGCCTGCAGCGCCTCTCCTGGGCTCGTGGCCGTATCGGTTGGACCCTAGACGTCTGGAAAATCGTGACTTGATTAGATAAATCTCGATTTCTTTTGGTAAGATATGATGGTGAGTTTCGAATGTGGCACAGACACCACGAAGGCATGGAGTCAGGTTGTCAACAAGGTACTGTGCATGCTGGTGGTGGTTCCATACTGGTTTCGCTGTGGTTACATACAATGGGCTGGGTCCTCTGATCCAGGTTTTACTTGGATACCATTTACACCCATTCATGAAGTTTATGTTAGCAAAGAACGATGGAATTTTTATAGATGACAATGCGCCGTGTCAGCGGGCAGCAATTGTTCACGATTTGCTTGAAGATCATTCTGTACAGTTCGTGTGAATGATTTGTCCACCGAAATTCGCCCAACATGAATCTCATTGGACATTTATGGAACGTAATCGAGTGGTCAGTTCGTCCATAATATCTTGCACCGACAACACTTTCGCCATTGTGGATGGCTATAGAGCCAGCATGACTCATTACTTCTGCAGAATACTTCCAACGACTTGTTGAGTCCATGCCACATCGAGTTGCTACACTACGCCGGGCAAAAGGTAGCCTGACATGATTTTAGGAGGTATCGCATGACTTTTGTCACCTCAGTGTGTACCTTTTAGTTTATTGCCTGGGGACCTATCCACGTGGATAATAATGCGTTCATCAATGTGAAACTAATCATGTATACATATCTTGTAAACTTACCCCTCCACATCATTTCGATAAAAGAATCATTCAAATCATCTGTAGAAAATTTAACTAACTAATGGGCTTGCTGTCTAGTCAGCTGAAGAGAATATTCCAGTAATAAAATGGCGCACATTCAGAGGATGACCGTACTGCTGCCATCAACAAATTCGACATGCTTTATGAGTTTACAGTGAACTCAAAACTCTCTTCTCGGGCATGACATGGCATGCAAATTACTAATGCGATCACTGTCCCTGGGAGCCAGTAATTAACGACGACGGTCGAACACTGAAAGAAAACAGCAAAACGTTATAAGATTAAGTGATTGATATATAAATGGAGGAGATTAATTAGAGGATTAAAATACGAAATACTTGCCTTTATTACAGTACCCTTTACAAAAAATTTCAAATCTCATGGTCGATTTGCCTGGGCGTGGGCACGATTCAGTTATTAAGGAGGAGGAGGGGGGGGGGGATGAATCACCTCACCAGTCTTCATAGTCATTTGTCGTGTTGTGGTGACGGCGGCAGCCGCTAGGTCGGTGTGACGCGTCACCTCGTAGTGAGAAGGGCTCACTTCAGTACAGCAGAGGGGGATGTCTTCGCTTTAGAGCCGTGGCTGAAATTACAATACTCAGCCACTGCTGCAGTCATCCTTTGTAGCTGAAAATCAGCAGAGTGGTAAGCATAGGCGGCATTTGCGTACGCTGTGACGAAGGGACCGCGAACTTATTGTTTCACGTCCGTGTTTCGTTCTTCTGAATTAGTTCACACAGCCAGTTAATTGCACCCAGTATGCGCTTACGCGTAAGAACCGGTTGATGTTCTTTCCTTTCTCGGTCTTTTCTTTAGGCTATCAACTTACTCAGTAATCGTAGGGGTTTTTCGTGGGCATAGTTCTCGGATCATTCTACCTCGAATCCACTCAACTGTATTAAGGTCTTTAGTACACGTTTTTTGCATCCTTCTATCCTTCTGTAATTATCTGTATTATTTATTCCGTGACTAATATCACATTAATGCATATATCACAAATCTGATTGTTAAAGACATCTTTAGTTTCATTTACTAGGTTGATGGAAACCTTTATCAGTATTTCTGTGTGATTTGCAGTGCCCGTCTCTCATGTTTCATTGGGCTACCCCTCTTAGACTCATATGTGTAGTTAGTATTCGTTGCGCGACTTTGCTTCTTCGTATCACATGATCTCATGGGAAGCGGACGGTCCCCTGTACAGGTCACCGACTTCCGATCTTGTAGCATCTCAGGTGTACGCTAAATGCTCATCCGACATAATATCACTTCAGTTCCGAAAATGGCGATGCTGAATTTCTAAATATTTCTTATTAGGAAAGAGGAGCTGTTCTTTTTTTTTAAAGAAAATTCTTTATTCATAACAATGTTCGTCATGCTTCAATAACCCACCACCTAACCAATTAGTGGGTCCAACAATTTACTACAATGTCACATGCAGCTAAATATACAGTAGTGTTTCATTAATTCAAATGCTACAATCTGGAACCGCGCGACCGCTACGGTCGCAAGTTCGAATCCTGCCTCGGGCATGGATGTGTGTGATGTCCTTAGGTTAGTTAGGTTTAGGTAGTTCTATGTTCTAGGGGACTGATGACCTCAGAAGTCAATTCCCATAGTGCTCAGAGCCAAATCTAATGCGCAAGCTAACTACATTATTTACTCTGCTGGGAACTAAGAGTTACACTGCTATCCCACTGCGCTACACTACTGCATAGTTACAGGTGTGAGCACAGGTATAAACCTACTTTTATGGCCGTGCCCGCCGAGCTAACCACCGTGGGCGTGCCACTGACACTGGGCTGGCCCTAGAAACTGCACTATCGCTGTGGGATCCTAAAATATTAGTTTCAAGAAATATATTTGTGCTAAACTACGTCTTTGGCTAACTATCTTAATAACCTAGTGCAATTTCCTTCATTGGTGTGAAACGCAACTCTCTCCTAGCCCGCGACGTGGTAGATTCCGATCGTAACGGCGGACGGCCAATCCACGTCGCGGCGGTATAGGGTGGGTCTGTAGTTACTTAGTTTGGCAATCCTTTACTTTTCTCGATTGTCCCTCAGATATTACCTTAAAATCTTGGAGGAAACCGCGTTTGCCAAGCTGTTGATGATCTCAAATGTATGCTGCTGTCTTAATAAGTGATAAGTGTCGTTTGGTAGTTGTTGCTGCGAGTCGGCTGCAACGTCGTTACGTATGGGGCACTCACAGACCACGTGATCTGTTGTGCCCTCCTAGGAGCCACAGTCGCACGAAGGCATCGCCCGCTTCCGAAACCCACATAGATATGCTGAGAGGAACTGCAACAGACCTCTGCTGGATTGAAAATACGTAAGTTTCAGCCGCTCGGAAATGCTTGGTAAAAATTGAAATGCCCTGCGTCCAGTCCCGTCAGTCTCCCAGCTCTCCTGCTGCTTGCTGAAGCAGTTTCCTTGCAAGAGGTAACATATCTGCCACGCCCTCTGGGCACTATGCTAGTCAACGCACGTGGCACCGGAGACCGCAAACCATTGTTCTGATCGCCGATACATGGGCACTGACGCACGCGCGGTCCCAGGGGTTGTGCTGTACCTCGGCCGCACAAGGCGCTCACCTTTCAGCCGTCCATGCGAATGGGATTGTTATGAGACCCAGAGGGGACAGCGTCTGAGCGCCAATTCGTACCGGGAACTCGTCTGCATACGTTCACGCTGGATAGGCTATCATGGTGATATCTAACTATAGCCCGACAATAGCCACTACCACAACGAAACAGGTGTACGGGAAGGTAGTTTGACGACAGATATTCAAAACGCCACGGAACACTTGGTTTCGGATCTGGAAATAAAATATGCAGTGAAGAAAAAAAATTGCAACACCAAAAGATAATTAAAGTAGAATAGTGAAATTTGGGGAATACGTTTGTCTAGGTAAGGTATCCAAGTGATTAACATTGCAAGATCATAGGTTAACGTAAGCGCGATATAAGCTATTGAAAATGAGAAATACTGGTACTTTAATAACTGGTGTAACCGCCTCAATGTTGAATGCAAACATGCAAACGTGGATGTATTGTCTTGAACAGGTACCGGATGTCAGTTTGTAGGATGGAGTTCTATACCTACTGCACTTGATTGTTCAATACAGGGACGGTTAATGCTGGTTGCGGATGACACTGAAGTATCTAGGCGAGCGTTAGCCTGTTGGAAAACCTCCTCGGAACGTTGTTCATAAATGGCAGCAGAACAGGTCCGTACAGACTTTTAGTCAGGGTACGTGGAATAACCACGAGAGTGCTGCTATTGTCATACGAAATAGCACCTTAGAAAATAACTGTAGGCATATCTACAGTGCATCTAGTGCGCAGACAGACTGGTTGCACACCTTCAACTGGCCTTCTAACCAGCACACAGCAACCACTGGTGGAACCAGCTTTCATCAGAAACACAACAGACCTACACCCTGCCCTCGAGTGAGCTCTCGCTTGCCACGACTGAAGCTGCAAATGGGGATGGTCTGGGTTAACTAGAATGCACGTTACAGGGCATCTGACTCGGAGCTGTCCTTGAAGTAACCGTTCTGTAACATTTCTTAAAGAGACATCATAGTCGCCGTTGACTGTATGAAATATTTATTATTGATTGCAATTTCGGCCTGAGGGCCATTTTCAAGTAACACTGCAAAAGTTCAAATAACACTGCAAAAGATACCTAGACACAAAAACACAAAAATGAAGCACAGGATATATATACATAATTAAACAAACATTTCGTTAAGATAGTAGCGTAATTATAAAAATTGCTGAGAAATATACATAACTTACATTGTCAGAATATAAGACTACCTGACAATTTCGATGTATTAATATAACGTATTTACTTAGTCTTGTTTGCTATGATAGAGCCTGGTTGAAGGTTGCATCCTGTATTTGTGCTAAGACATTGTGATGTTTTGTCCCGATTTGTGGTGCTACACAATGAGCTGAGTTGCTGGCGAGCGTTTTACGCCATTCATATTCGTAAAATGTATACGCTCACGAAGTATTATATATCAGAGCTCTATCTTCATCTCATTTACTAGCACTTAAGTCAATGTGAGAGCTTTTTAACAGATAAGACATGTATTATCCTCTATTATGTTATAAATAAATATTGCCATCCTGTCCTACTGCCCCTTACAATCATAGCACTATTTACAAAGCTGTATGATGTCGATAGACGAAAATACTTTACGATATAAAGTTTATAAGTCGTATCCATGGTGTGCTTTATCTTTGCTACGTGCACAGGCAGTATCTTTAGTAAATGTATTTTCGCGCCAACAGACATAGCTCCACATGTCAGTGACCTGAGATTTTATTTGTGATAAATTATTAGAACGATGGTAACATTTACAATACAGCACATATTTAACAACATTTTACGATGTAGTAAGTGTCGTATTCATCGCATCTTGTGGGACTCTCGCAGTCAGGTAATCTTATATTCTGACAGAATGTAAGTTATGTATATTTCTCACCAATTTTTATAATTACGCTACTATCTTAATGAAATGTTTGTTTAGTTATGTGTATACACCCTGTGCTTCATTTTTGTGTTTAGGTAACTTTTGCAGTGTTACTTGAAAATGGCCCTAAGGCCGACATTGCAATCGAAATAATAATAACAGTCAACGGCGACTGTAATGTCTTTTAAGAATGACTGTGAATCCCAACCATGAGAAGTTAATCGTCCTGTAACAGTTCGTTGTGTCATTGTGGTGCTACTGCTGCTCAAATTGCTGCTGCAGTTTCACTAAGGTGCGACAGAGGCGTATGCCGAACACGATGGTGTTCCCTCTCGGTGGTTCTACGTGTCCATCAGGAGGCCGATCTTCTTGCAACCGTATATTCCTGCAACCAACACTGGCAGCAATCATGTACATTGGCTACATTTCTGTCAAGTCTTCCAGCAGTACCGCAGATGGAACGTCCAGCTTCTTTTAGCCCTGTTACACGACCTCGTTCAAACTCAGTGAGGTATTGATAATGGCGTCGTTGTCGCCTTAAAGGCATTGCTGACTAGAAACTCACCACGTCCAATCTCAAGAGCAACTAACGCAGACCTGATTGGCAACCTCATAGTGGCCCTACTAGGACCCCTCCTATGCGACCAGGGCGAAATTTCAACAGACGCCAGCTTTCGGATGTACAAGCACGCCAACCAACTTTCGTGTATGTCTCACAGCTCTTCCTTGGTGTTGCGATTTTTTTCCGTCAGTGTAGTTTAGACCTGGCTCTATTTAATTATACAGAAAATTATTGAATCGTTAACCACAGATTATTTTCTCGTTTCTTTTTGATGTATAACCCCGTTTATATGACCATTATTAATCCGGATCTCCCGTTCATCCGCATGACATAATTTGGTTTTACAGTTTGACATTCAGGAGGGTATAGTATGTGTTTTCTGTCATTTGATTCACAGATGCTCTATTGTTGGTATGACAGCTTTAAATTTTGCAAAGCTTATAACGTTGTAAATTTCAACCTGCCAAATCAACGCGACAGCATTTACGATCCAAAAGGAATAGAAAACGCAAATTTAAAGACGTTGACTTTTAAGTATCTAAGGCATGGTTTTCTATTGCAGAACAACAAAATCACATGAGAATGATGTAGAAGGATAGTTGTGAACAAATAAAATTAATCCACCAAAAGTGGAAAATGCCTCCTTGTTTTAATAAATTCATTGCTGTGGTGCCCACTATGAGAAAAGATAAGCTTTCGCACTGAATTTGCTCATATACTTGTTTTTACGAAGACCTAGAGCCTTTTGACTTACAGGGGTAGCAATCGTAAATAAACTGAATATATTAATTTTGTGTATATGAACTGAACTGTTTAAAGATATTTAAATTGTACAAGTAGTTGTTTAACATTGTGAGGAATAAAATAAAATGAACTAAAAAACTTTGGTTGCTACAGGAATCGAGCCCAGGCCTAAGAACGTCCCATGCCAGACGAGTGTAAGCGTGGTAGAGTAATTCTGGTGTACGCATACGTGGAGACAGTGTTTGCGCAGCAACCGCCGACATAGTGCAAATGAGGTGGAATAAGCGGAAACCGCCGCATTCACCGCGGCAGGTGAAAAGCCGCCATAAAATCCATCCACAGGCTGCATAAAAAAAAATGATTTGAACGCTGCGAGTGACTTAACACTCGTAGTGCCGGAAGGGATGTCCTCGCATTAGAGCATGCGTGGTTGACGTAAACAGACAACTGTGTCTCTTCTCTGTTTTGATCGTACGCGGCTGACCATTATTTCAGCAGTGGACACTGGTTTCTAGCTATCTCGGCGAGAGCGCTCCAAAACTTGTTTTCCTCCGTTTTATTTTGGTGCCAGTACATATTCGATGAGAAATGGCGGCAATTTTAGTGCATTTCCTAACTCGCATCCGAAGACAAGTGGCGTAATTTTAGTATGATTTCCGGCTCGTATTCAGAGAGAAAAGGCACGATTTTATTATAGTGTTTACAGTGTGCTGTAGCACATTAGCACATGATAACTGCCCGCCATTGAAACGGTCCCAGGGCCACTTGCGGAAGTGGTCTCGTGGCCCAGAATCCTGTGGTTGCATTGCCTGTATCTTCTGGGATGGTATGGGTGTAGCTGCTGCTCATGCAGAACAGAAAGACAGTTTGGTAAAATATGGAAATTTGTGATAATTTCCTGTGGGACCAAACTGCTCAGGTCATCGGTCCCTAGTCTTACACACTACTTAATCTAACTTAAACCAGCGGGTGACCCACATTCAGACCATCCGCTAAGCTCTTGGTACTCGTCATTGCATCATGTCCCACTGCAAGGACTACTACAGCCTTCACACTCGCCTGTGTGGCGCCGTCTTGGAGAACCACAGTCGGCGTGGCAAAGGGGGAGTGCGAAGGTATCTGGCGATGTGGAAAACGCTCCACAAACAACTGACGAACAGCCCTACCATTGCACTGAGCTTTGTCGCACACCAACACATGTCAGCGTATTCCGCGAACGTGTAGTTCACATGGGCAACAGCAGTACACTAAAAATGAAATGTGTGTGCTACCTGCATTCTGTATTGTATCGAATGACTACTACTGTACAGCAGTGCAGTGTGAACAGAGACCACGATCACAACAGCAGGTACAAACCTCTGGGCAGATCGCAAACTCAGCTGGATGGCTTGTAAACAAGCCTCTAGTGGGCACGGGACATCATGTGGTCGATGAATGGCATACTTAATGCCGTAGTTGGTAGAGCCGAAAATGTGGGGGGATTTGAACGTGTGTCACGGTATTTTGTGTGTAGCGGGAAAACTCTATGTTTCTGGAGTTGAGCTGCTAAACTTAACCTTGGTCCCCACTACAAGTCTTCAACGTCAGTAAAGGGAAATTAGGTACGCCCTGTACAACGTAATTATTATACAAGGTGATTCAGCTGCCCCTACCGATAGGTTTTATGCAACACGCACCGCTTTCAGGAAACCATATGTGAGATTTTCGTATTCTCTCGCTCACCACACAGAAACTATTAGTCCTACAGAAAAATGAGAAGCATCTTTTTGTAGAAAATTTAATGTAGTTAAATTCTGTATTGTGATACTTTTCGCCGGGGGCCACAGTTTTCAAGTTATTCGAGAAAAACGTACAAAAATGACCTTAAAACGCAGCTCCACACCCACACTCAGGCTCCAATCGTCAGGATTTCTAATACGTTGTTCACGCCACTCTCTTCTACCACTATACAAGAATTAACGATTGTACGAATTATTTCCCATATTCGATCATTTTTAGCCTTCATTGACTTGTCTCATTACGCCACCGGCATTATCGAGGGGCTTCTGACTACGAAATTTCGGTGCTTGTAACGGTGAAATTGGAATCGAGTTGTCAACGTAATTACTTTTAGCGTAAAGAGAAAGTCATTTTCCTTTCATTGTCCTCAGGGGCACGTTTAAATTAATAATGTTAAGAAAATAGCCGACTATACTGGTGGCTTAATATCCCAAACAATAGAGACAAAAGAAGGTCGAATATCGCGAATAGTTCATGGAGTCTGAAATTTTTGTACAGTGGTGGGAAATAGTGCCATAAACAACACATTAGAAATCCTGACTGGTGAAGGATGAGCATGGTGAAGAGGTTCAAAATGGTTCAAATGGCTCTGAGCACTATGGGACTTAACATCTGAGGTCATCGTTCCCCTAGAACTTAGAACTACTTAAACCTAACTAACCTAAGAACATCACACACACATCCATGCCCTAGGCAGGATTCGAACCTGCGACCTTAGCGGTGGCGCGGTTCCAGACTGAAGCGTCTAGAACCGCTCGGCCACACCGGCCGGCGTGAAGACGAGGTCGGCCCTTCGAATGAAGTGAACATTAAAACATTTTTGTTGTTATTTAACAGATCGAAGTATTCAGACAGATGTACGAGAATACTTAGGTATACACCAGACAACTGTGTCACTGATGTTCTCAGATGTTAATAATGTTTGCCCAAAGCATAAATCTTATATTTTGCTATGTTAGAAATAAGTAGACGGCTAAGAACAATAATACCTGTTATATCACAAACCTAGCGATCTGTTTCTCTCAACGAACCTCACGAATGATTCCTTACGTATTTGACTCGCGTCGTACTTAACAAAAATTATCTCGTGTTGGAAAACTGTGGCAGAGTTCCCATTTGGAGTTGGTGAACATGTCATGTAATTTTAAGAGTGTTCGCATAATGCGTCCACTTAACTTCAGTGACAATATCTACATCTACATCCGTACTCCGCAAGCCACCTGACGGTGTGTGGCGGAGGGTACCCTGAGTACCTCTATCGGTTCTCCCTTCTATTCCAGTCTCGTATTGTACGTGGAAAGAAGGATTGTCGGTATGCTTCTGTGTGGGCTCTAATCTCTCTGATTTTATCCTCATGGTCTCTTCGCGAGATATACGTAGGAGGGAGCAATATACTGCTTGACTCTTCGGTGAAGGTATGTTCTCGAAACTTTAACAAAAGCCCGTACCGAGCTACTGAGCGTCTCTCCTGCAGAGTCTTCCACTGGAGTTTATCTATCATCTCCGTAACGCTTTCGCAATTACTAAATGATCCTGTAACGAAGCGCGCTGCTCTCCGTTGGATCTTCTCTATCTCTTCTATCAACCCTACCTGGTGCGGATCCCACACTGCTGAGCAGTATTCAAGCATTGGGCGAACAAGCGTACTGTAACCTACTTCCTTTGTTGTCGGATTGCATTTCCTTAGGATTCTTCCAATGAATCTCAGTCTGGCATCTGCTTTACCGACGATCAACTTCATATGATCATTCCATTTTAAATCACTCCTAATGCGTACTCCCAGATAATTTATGGAATTAACTGCTTCCAGTTGCTGACCCGCTATTTTGTAGCTAAATGATAAGGGACCTATCTTTCTATGTATTCGCATCACATTACACTTCGCTACATTGAGATTCAATTGCCATTCCGTGCACCATGCGTCAATTCGCTGCAGATCCTCCTGCATTTCAGTACAATTTTCCATTGTTGCAACCTTTCGATACACCACAGCATCATCTGCAAAAAGCCTCAGTGAACTTCCGATGTCATCCACCAGGTCATTTATGTATATTGTGAATAGCAACGGTCCTATGACACTCCCCTGCGGCACACCTGAAATCACTCTTACTTCGGAAGACTTCTCTCCATTGAGAATGACGTGCTGCGTTCTGTTATCTAGGAACTCCTCAATCCAATCACACAATTGATCTGATAGTCCGTATGCTCTTACTTTGTTCATTAAACGACTGTGGGGAACTGTGTCAAACGCCTTGCGGAAGTCAAGAAACACGGCATCTACCTGTGAACCCGTGTCTAAGGCCCTCTGAGTCTCGTGGACGAATAGCGCGAGCTGGGTTTCACACGATCGTCTTTTTCGAAACCCATGCTGATTCCTACAGAGTAGATTTCTAGTCTCCAGAAAAGACATTATACTCGAACATAATACGTGTTCCAAAATTCTACAACTGATCGACGTTAGAGATATAGGTCTATAGTTCTGCACATCTGTTCGACGTCCCTTCTTGAGAACGGGGATGACGTGTGCCCTTTTCCAATCCTTTGGAACGCTTCGCTCTTCTAGAGACCTACGGTACACCGCTGCAAGAAGGGGGGCAAGTTCCTTCGCGTACTCTGTGTAAAATCGAACTGGTATCCCATCAGGACCAGCGGCCTTTCCTCTTTTGAGCGATTTTAATTGTTTCTCTATCCCTCTGTCGTCTACTTCGATATCTACCATTTTGTCAACTGTGCGACAATCTAGAGAAGGAAGCACAGTGCAGTCTTCCTCTGTGAAACAGCTTTGGAAGAAGACATTTAGTAATTCGGCCTTTAGTCTGTCATCCTCTGTTTCAGTACCATTTTGGTCACAGAGTGTCTGGACATTTTGTTTTGATCCACCTACCGCTTTGACATAGGACCAAAATTTCTTAGGATTTTCTGCCAAGTCAGTACATAGAACTTTACTTTCGAATTCATTGAAAGCCTCTCGCATAGCCCTCCTCACACTACATTTCGCTTCGCGTAATTTTTGTTTGTCTGCAAGGCTTTGGCTATGTTTATGTTTGCTGTGAAGTTCCCTTTGCTTCCGCAGCAGTTTTCTAACTCGGTTGTTGTACCACGGTGGCTCTTTTCCATCTCTTACGATCTTGCTTGGCACATACTCATCTAACGCATATTGTACCATGGTTTTGAACTTCGTCCACTGATGCTCAACACTATCTGTACTTGAGACAAAACTTGTGTGTTGAGCCATCAAGTACTCTGAAATCTGCTTTTTGTCACTATAGTTTCCCGGATGTTGAAAACTCGTTAACATCGTAAGAAAGTGCATTTTAGTAAACTGTCCGTAATCCTCTCAATACACTACTGACCATTAAAATTGCTACACCAAGAAGAAATGCAGATGATAAACGGGTATTCATAGGACAAATATATTATACTAGCACTGACATGTGATTACATTTTCACACAATTTGGGTGCATAGATCCTGAGAATAAGTACACAGAACAACCACTGCAGGCCGTAATAACGGCTTTGATACGCCTGGGCATTGAGCTAAATAGAGCTTGGATGGCGTGTACAGGTACAGCTGCCCATGCACCTTCAACACGATACCACAGTTCATCAAGAGTATTGACTGGCGTATTGTGACGAGCCAGTTGCTCGGGCACCATTCACCAGACGTTTTCAGTTGGTGAGAGATCTGGAGAATGTGCTGCCCAGGGCAGCAGTCGAACATTTTCTGTATCCACAAAAGCCCGTACAGGACCTGCAACATACGGTCTTGCATTATCCTGCTGAAATGTAGGGTTTCGCAGGGATCCAATGAAGGATAGAGCCCGGGTGTTAACACATCTGAAATGTAACATTCACTGTTCAAAATGCCGCCAATACGAACAAGAGGTGACCGAGACGTGTAACCAATGGCACCCCCTACCATCACGCCGGGTGATACGTCGGTATGGCGATGACGAATACACGCTTCCAATGTGCGATCACTGCGATGTCGCCAAACACGGATGCGACCATCATGATGATGTAAACAGAACCTGGATTCATCCGAAAAAATGACGTTTTGCCATTCGTGCACCCAGGTTCGTCGTTGAGTACACCATCGCAGGCGCTCCTGTCTGTGATGCAGCATCAAGAGTAACCGTAGCCATGGTCTCCGGACTGATAGTCCATGCTTCTGCTAATGTCGTCTATCTGTTCATGCAGATGGTTGTTGTCTTGCAAACGTCCCCATCTTTTGACTCAGGGATCGAGACGTGGCTGCACGATCCGTTACAGCCATGCGGATAATATGCGTGTCAACTTGACTACTAGTAATACGAAGCCGTTGGGATCCAGCACGGCGTTCAAAATTATCCTCTTGATACCACCGCTTCCATATTCTGCTAACAGTAATTGGATCTCGATCAACGCTAGCAGCAATGTCGCGATACGATAAACCGCAATCGCAATAGGCTACAATCCGACCTTTATGAAAGTCGGAAACGTGATGGTACTCATTTCTCCTCCTTACACGAGGCATCACAACAACGTTTGTGTATGAGAAATCGGTTGGAAACTTTCCTCATGTCAGCACGTTGTAGGTGTCGCCACCGGTGCCAATGTTGTGTGAATGCTCTGAAAAGCTAATCATTTGCATATCACCGCATCTTCTTCCTTCCGGTTAAATTTCGCGTCTGTAACACGTCATATTTGTGGTGTAGCAATTTTAATGGCCAGTAGTGTAATTTGTTTCGGCACATAAAATTAAAATCTAAACGTAGTGCAACTCTTCCAAAACACACTGATGCTAGTTCTATATTTGTATACTGAGTAGTTTGCCTGTTTGCGCGAGCTGAACGAATGTAATATTACGCGTGTTTTCTGTGGCGGACATGGCGGGCAACACACACCGAGAACCTTCTCAAAGAGGAGGGGAAGTAGCGAGAAGGAACTCTCTCGTCATAGAATATGCTTGGAAATTTTTATTCGTGTGAAATCGATACTTTCTCAGAGAATTCGTTTTGCTCTGAGAGTCTTCTCCGGAGGATGTTCTCCTTTTTATTCATAAGACCGATTGGCATTGCCTGGAGGTAATGGTGAAAATATTGTTACTAGCGCTCTAGACTCGCGACCGGCGTGGGCCAGGTTATCTGACGGGGAAACGGCAGCAGAGTGGAGGCCCGCATAGCGACACGAGGCCCCTCCCAAGCCGGCGTCTGAGGCGAAGGTCGCCGGCCACGCCCTGCACGGCTGCCGCTGGGGGTAAACAGGGGGCCGTAACCTAACCAGCGTGGAACGCGCCGGGGTCACGGGCTGCTTTCGCCGCCGTCTGCGGGGCAGCGAAAGCCGCGCTCCGGATCACCCGCCACAATAGCGCCGGCCCGCGGCGCGACGCCTCCAGCGAGAAAGGGAAGTGGCGAAGGAGAGTTACGGCGGCGCGACGCCGCTGCCGGCTCGGTGAAGGGCGGTGACTCGCGTGGGCGGAATGGGTGCGCCGGCCGAGCGCGGCTTTCACCGTGCATAGCTGCAGCTGCTGTCGCCGGTAACACCTCCGTGTCTGTCTCCAGCCTGTGTTGTACTGCTGCGCACGGCATTACGTCAGCCCGAACAAAGAAACTACGAGGGGAAGACAACTCGTTTCCTTTATCCGCTCGAAAGAACGGTTTCGCAATTATTATGTTGGCCCATAAGCTCGTAGCGTTATTGTTTGCATCTTGGTATTGCGGCTGCTACATGTATCGATAGTCATTTTTTATCTGTAGTTCACTGCTGCTGTTTGAGTTTACATATTGTCATATTGTCATTTGGAGACAATGAGTGGAGCAATTGACGATAGAAAATGGAGTGCCAAGTGGAGAAATCTAAACACTTCCGACATCTTCTTCTGTCCGATTTCAGAAGAGGTGACACGAGCGGATACAGCCAGAAACATTTGCGCGCATATGGAGATAATGCCATTGAACAGACCACTAGTTTCATTCTTTTAAGGGGGATCTTTTTGACATTAGTGACTCTCCACGTTCAGGAGAACCTTCGGGGGTTCGATGAAGGTCGTTTGAAGGCATTAATCCACAGTGTTCCACGTCAGTGCACTCGAGGACTGCAAAATGTTATGAACTGTGATCGTTCCATCACTGTGAGACATTTTGCATGCGATGGGGAAGATTAAAAAAATCGGGTGTATGGGTACCGCATATCTAAGCCAAAATCACAAAGATCATCACGTGGCTGTATGTGCGTCTTTGCTTGCTCGTCATCAATTGGCCAGTGAACAACACCGACATTACAATCACGTATTGTTACTGGAAACGTAAATTAGTGTCTTTATGCTAATAAGGAAAAGAAAGTAATGGCTGAGCCCAAGCAATTAAGCAACTCCCTGTACAAAGAACTGAGCGCATCCACCAAAGATAATGTTACACAGCGACGGTGTGATGCAGTACGAATTGCGAGCCTGGGACAGACAATCTTGTGCACCGCGAGTACTTGCTATATTGCGGTTCCAGAATTGATTCACCGCCTTTGCTTTTGCATATTCGCAAACGAGCTCGTGTTGCACGCATGAACTGATTAATGTATCCCTAGTGCTCGTTATTATGTTAATGTCATCCTTAAAAATTTTGAATGCTTGGTTCTCCGCAGCTTTTAGATATCTTCGTAGCGTTTTTATTTTGCATGTCGGTATTCTTCTTGCTATGGATCTATTTATCGAGTGTGTTTTTCTTTGTAGTTTCTTGTTGCTATTTGAGTTTACATATTGTCCTTATGTTATTTGGCGATAGTGAGTGGAGCTATGCATGGTAGAAAATGGAGTGCCAAATGGAGAGATTGGAACATCTCTCAAGATTTTAAACATGGCTCCAACAGCAACTGTTGAAATTCTTCACGATAAAGGATGACAGCCAAAAACAGTTGCAAGATAAAAATTTTATTAAAATTCTTTACCAAGGTTTCGGTACATATAAATATACCTTCATCAGAAGTAAAAAATCTAAAATTACATCACGCAATGGAGATTAATAAAACAATTGTGCCAGAGGCGTCTTCACTAATTGAGACATCATCTCCATCTGTACAATATGATGCGTGCCCAAAGTCATGTTGTACAGATGGAGATGATGTCTCAATTATTGACGACGCCTTTGGCACAATTGTTTTATTAATCTCCATTGCATGATGTAATTTTAGATTTTTCACTTCTGATGAAGGTGTATTTACATGTACCGAAACCTTGGTAAAGAATTTTAATAAATTTTTATCCTGCAACTGTTTTTGGCTGTCATCCTTTATCGTGAAGATTGGAACATTTTCGACATTCTTTTGTTTGAGTTCAATAGAGGGGTGACAGCAGTGGAAGACATTCGCACCGTCTATGGTGATAATGCCATTGGACGGCAAGAAACTGACTCTCTTACTTTAAGGAGGATCGTTTTGACGTTAGTGACTCTAATGGAAGACCATAGGGGGTTTATGAAGTGCACTCGAGAACTCGCATATGTGATGAACTCTGATCATTCTGTCATCGTGCGAAGTTTCCATGCAGTGGGGGAGTTTTGATAAAATTGGTGTATGGCTACCGCATGCTCTAAGCCAAAGTCACAATAACCAGCGGGTGGCCATATATATAACTCTGCTTGCTCGTTATCAACTGGCTCGTGAACAACACCGACCAATTCCATTCCTGTATCGTTACTGGAGACGACAAATGGTGTCTTTATGCCATAAGGAAAAAAAAGGGAATGGTTGAGTGTAAATAAAGCAGCAAATCCGCATATACAAAGACCTGTGAGCATCCACAAAAGATAATGTTATGCATCTGGTGGAACAGCGCCGGTGTAGTGTGCTACGAATTGCTCCCCCGAAGTGTAACCTTCACTGCTAGCATTTATCGTTTACAACTAAGACGTCTTGCAGACGTAGTCCAATAACAACGACCAGTAGGTTGCATGAAGTGATGGTACTCCACAATAACGCCCGCCCGCATATTCTGCTACACTGACATTATACAGGAGTCGGATTAGGAAGTCATTCCACGCCAACTTAATTTATTCAGCTAATGTTGTGCCCCCAGATTTTCACCTTTTCCGCTCTCTATCGAACAACCTTCAAGGAAATTCTTTTCCGCATGAAACTGGGCTCCTACCTCAACATTGGCAGATTGTTGTAAATAGCGAAGGGGAATACACGATCGATGACTCACGCCTCTGTTATGTGTATCTGTTGTGTTTATTAAACTTATCGAAAAACGCTACGGGCGTATGCATCAACCTAACAGTTCTTTGTTTGATCCGCTACATTTCTGCACGCAATGGCTGAAATCATTATTTATTCACCTGATATTTCGGCTGTGTATCTTTCGCTCATCTTACGAGCGGGCTGCAGTGGTACACGCCTCTTTTTTTCCACTTTTCATTTCCCATCCTGATGGGATGGAATGGGCTACTTGAATGCACGCATTACGCTCTTTTCAGCCACATGTTATATAAGTACAATTTATTAATTAATTTCTTACATACTAGCGAACGGACCCGGCTTTGCACGGGTACCCTAAGTTATCTATTGCCTGATGACTTTGTTTGTAACATGTAGTGAGGAGCGAGATAATGCACGACGCTCTCAGCCAGAGTTACGCGTATCTAACATTCGAAACGATTTTCCAAAGAGCAATGTTCTCAAGCCGCACCATGTATCACCGCATGATCTTCATTCGATTCTTGAGATCACATAGTCCTATGTATTTTAATTGCTCTTGTATAATACGAGAGAGAATCGTTTTCCAGGCATTTTTATTTGTACACAGAACGAAATCAAAATGTAGTAAGTAGCACACAAATCACAAAAGTAACGCAATAAATTCATTTGTCCTAGCCAAACTGTGAAGAATAAATAAAACTTATCGAAAGAAGAAAATTCGCTAAGTTTTAATACACGAAATGACGTCAGTAAATCCGTATTCTTCTCTGCGTAATCAGTCTTGTGACTGGTTTAATCCCCACCCACATGAATTACTCTACTCATCTGTACCAACCTTTTCATCTCAGACAAGCACTTGCATCCTACCGTTCTCATGTATTTGCTGGATGTATTCCAGTCTCTGCCTTCCTCTATAGATTTTACCTTCTACAGCTCCCTCTAGTACCGCGTAAGTTATTCTCTGATGTCTTAACAGATGTCCTATCGTACTGTACGTCCTTGTCAGTGTTTACGATATACTCCTGTCCTCATATTTTCTCTAATTAGTCCACTTAATTTTCAACATTCTCCTGTAGCACTACATCTCAAACGCTTAGTTATTCTCTTCTGCTTCGGTTTTCCCACAGTCCATGTTTTACTACCACACAATGCTGTACTTCAAACATACATTTTCAGAAATTTCTTCCTCAAATTAAAGTCTATGTTTGATACTAGTAGACCTCTTGGGAGTATAGCCAAGCCAAGTAAATTCAATGTTAGTTTGTGTTTGTAAAGATAACGGTGTGGCGCTTTAAAACTGTCAGTGAGGTAGAAAGAACTAACAACGACTTCTATTGGTTCTGTGGTATATTTGGAAACTAACGCTGCCATCTACTGGTTCTTTAATGTATTACACCATGATGGTATGGGACTTAACTTCTGGGGTCATCAGTCCCCCAGAGCGTAGAACTACTTAAACCTAACTAACCTAAAGGCATCAGACACATCCATGCCCGAGGCAGGATTCGAACCTGCGACCGTAGCGGTCCCGCGGTTCCAGACTGTAGCGCCTAGAAACGCTCGGCCTCCCCAGCCCGCTACACCATGATGATTAAATATCCGAAGTACTAAACCGGGCAGACGATTTTAGATAAAACTATAAATTACGATATATTTTCTTTCATGGTCCGATTTTGATGAAATAAACCCCATACGTTACCCCATGAAAATTCGTATAGTAGTTTCGGAGATTAAAGTGTTCAAACAGACATATAAAGTTTTTAAAAATAGTCTTATTGTAATCTATTATCCTTCCTACATCACCCCCCCCCCCATCAGTTTGTGGCAAATATGTTCGATATACAGGCAGGACGGTTTTAAGTTTCATTATTAGTATAAATGTAGATACAAGGTTCGATGAATGGTCTCATAAAATAAAGGAAATAAGTTACAAACAAAATACTTTTATAGTAAATTCAAAATTAACAGCCTCAGTTGTGGAGTTACATAGATTTACCTAGGTTTCAATTGGGATAACCCAACCTTCTTCAGTATTACACTTACTGATGTTTGTCCATTACCTTCTTCAGAATTACACTTACTAATGTTTGTCCATTATGGACAAACATTAGTAAGTATAATTCTGAAGAAGGTTGGGTTATCCCAATTGAAACCTAGGTAAATCTAGGTAACTCCGCAACTGAGGCTGTTAATTTTGAATTTAATATTCATACAGTTGCTGACAGGGCCGCGAAATGCTGAAAGTATTGAACTTTTATAGTACTTCAAAGTATCCGCCATTAGCCACTACGCAAGTTTGATATCGATTGTAAAGCTGTTGGGAATTGTCACCAAACGTTTCTGTGGCATCATTACAGTATGATCCAAAGACCAAGAGACAGTCAGTGGCCTGATGTTAATCGTCTTCCCCCACCACCCTCAGGTACAAATTGATGAAGGATCAAGTCCTTGCTTTCAAATACGGCGATCAGTATCAGAATCTTGTGTTTTGTCAGCCGACTTTTTTTGCGAGTCGGGGAAGATGATGAACACCATGCCATCGGCCGTCGCTTAGTCTCCGGATTGTATTACGAATGAAACATACATGACACTGGTGTATTATTATACAATATTCTTCAGCTGTTACACAAACTGAGTTTCTGCTGTTATGCCATCATCAGGCACAAAAACAGTAAGTATGTGGTGCAGGGAAATTTTGTTGGATCACAGGTTTTAAACTAGTTCGTCTACAGAGTATCTGCATTTCCAGGGATGAGAATGTTAATGTTAGAATAGGAATAAAACAAGCTATGTCAGATGATTTAACTAAGATATGTGACACTAACTGATGAACTATAGACAAATTAAAACATGAGTACATAGAACACATTTGAACAATACGTTTTGGTGACATATTTTAAAGATGTGGGTAAATAAAATAATGTTATCTTTAATAGATCAAAAATTACAAATATATTGGATATAATAGTGATATGAACCAGAGGTGTACTAGTGATATTAAGCCAGTGAGTGAGTGATGCAGCCAAGTAAATTTTTTTAGCACAACAAGAGAAATTATAGTAACTGAAATAAAGGAAATGAAGGATTTGAGTAAGAGGGGCTACTTACGACGTGGCCTGGATGGGATTATGAGTAGTATTTGCAGTTAGAAGTGGTGAGTAAGGAAACTGGTCATTCAGTACTAGGCTTGGGTTGATGCACATGTTTTTATTAATTTCCATAATTTCAAAAATCATCTTCTTTCCTTTGTGGACGTGATGTTATACTTCATATTTCACCTTGTAACTAGGCCTTCTTTAAGCAGGTGTCTGCAAAACTAGATCCTTCCCTAAATTTCCAACTTCAGTGGAGTTCCTTCAAGTGGGTACGTATTGCCCTGCCAGACAGACCTATTCTAACATTAACGTTTTCATCTCTGTAAATGGAGACGCTGTGTCATGCACTAGTTTAAAATCATTGATCCAACAAAATTTCACTCCCTCGCATGTCTTTGTACCTGATGATGGAGTAAAAGCCGAAAACCAGTTCGCTAACAAATAATAAATATCGTAGAACTTTACACCAGTGGTGTGTGTGTTTTATTCATAACGTACAAAATATTTTATCAAGAATCGACGGAACAATCAATCAGTGTGAAGGTGATATTCTTTGAAGGCCAGTAATTTTTTTTCGTAACTCTTCTTTCCCATATGCTCTGAGACCATTCACCGATGTGTTCACTTTGGACTTTCATTCGGCAGGACGACGGTTCAAACACGCGTCCGGCCATTCTGATTTAGGCTTTCCGTGATTTCCCCAAATTGCTTCAGGAAAATGCCGGGATGGTTTCTTTAAAAAAAGGGCACGGCCGAACTCCTTCCCCATCCTTCCGATAATCCGATGGACCAATGACCTCGATGTTGGTCCCCTCCCCCCAACCAACTAACCAACCAACCAACCAACCGAAGTGTTCAGGCGCATCTTGTATCTTGCAAATGTGCAATTGCCCATATTTTACAGACTAATAAAAATGAGCATTTTCACATTTACATTTTCATAAAAGGAGTGTTACTTTTGCATATACATAAAAAGAAATTTCATGCTTACCTATTGGTAAGAAGGAAGAATTGCATTGTATGAGGGAAGGATTTAATTTAAACTGGGTCAGATCTGCTAGATGTTTGCCTATTGTTTGTGGTGTTCTACACTGTCCGTCCAAAACGTTATGAGATTGCTTTTCTGGTGCAGATGCGACCAAAGGCAATGGCAACGGTGGCAGCTTGAACTAACAACTTAAACAACAGATGTACATTGGACCGATCAGTTGTGAGCAGGCACGAGCGACCGTCTTCTGTCAACGTTGTTGTGTTACAAAGCACGATGGAGTGATATCTTTAAATCAAGCGTTAGAGACATTCTGCAGAATGCTTTGAAGAAGGGAAAAATGTGTGCAGTTTCTGCTGTACACCTCGACTACAAGAAGGCGATTAGCGATCTCCGTGCTGAAGGGCGTCGAAATAATGTGTGTATTACAGAGGGTTTACGTCGAGAGACTGTACGGAACTTATTTAACAGCCGCTGCTGGCCCAACACAGTTATGTCCTATGTACGGAGATGCCGTCTTCATAATATGAGACGGCCGCGGTGGTCTCGCGGTTCTAGGCGCGCAGTCCGGAGCCGTGCGACTGCTACGGTCGCAGGTTCGAATCCTGCCTCGGGCATGGATGTGTGTGATGTCCTTAGGTTAGTTAGGTTTAAGTAGTTCTAAGTTCTAGGGGACTAATGACCACAGCAGTTGAGTCCCATAGTGCTCAGAGCCATAATATGAACAGTTGTCTAATTGGAAAGTGCCGTGCCTGGTGGGATGACGCAAATGGTTCTCAATAATGTTAACGTAATTCTCGGGTCTCATAGTATGTTTTCTAAGAATGTTTATATGAGACAAATGGTTCAAATGGCTCTGAGCACTATGGGACTTAACATTTATGGTCATCAGTCCCCTAGAACTTAGAACTACTTTAACCTAACTAACCTAAGGACAGCACACAACACCCAGCCATCACGAGGCACAGAAAATCCCTGACCCCGCCGGAAATCGAACCCGGGGACCCGGGCGTGGGAAGCGAGAACGCTACCGCACGACCACGAGATGCGGGCTATATGAGACAGAATAAGGCAATGCGCGTGTGAAAAGTTAGGTAAATGGTCTCAGAAAATAAGGGAAGCAACAGTTTGAAACAAAATACTTTTACTGGCCTTCAAAGTAATCACCAATAACTACAAACACTTCTAGTATCGGTTTTGAAGCTGTTAGAATGTGCCATCAAACGCTTGTTGTGGAATCGTTGGAAGTTTGGCGCCGGCAGACTTCCTATTTTCCCCCTGCCCCTTATATTAGCCCTGAAAGTCAAGCTAATCAGACAACGCGTGAGCACAGTGCTTCGAGCGAGCGAGTAGTGTTTGATGACAATGTCCAACAGCTTCACAACCTACTTCAGAAGTCCGTTGCAGCTAATAGTTGTTACTATGAAGGAATGTTGCTTGTAACTCTTGTTTGCTTTATTTTCTGAGACCATTTACCGAGCTTTTCAGACACACCTTGTACTTCCCCACTGGTCTGCAGACATTCTGCGATCATGCACGAAGCAGGCGATCTGTTGCTAGAGTAAGTATCCTGACACGACTGCGCAATACAAAACGCGAGTCCATTGACAAGGCAACTCGTAAAGATCGAATCACAACGTTCCGCGTTCACTGAAGTCGTAACTGTCAATGTCGCGGAGCCAACAATGGTGTACATATCTGCAGCGGAATCTCATTCTAAACGGCGGCAAAATAACATTCTCCTCGTAAACAATTTTGTCTTCGCCAGAATTATTCCTACCTGTTGTACAACAGTCCTTTGCTTTGTTTTACGCAATATGAAAGCGTACAACACTCGTTTTATATTATGGGATATTGCGTTCAGCGTCTTAAATGCTGGTGGTATCGTATACTTCTTCCAGTTGCGGTAGATATTATTGCCAGCAACACCTTCAAAAAAGGACAGGCTATGTCATTTCAACGATATTCTTTGCTAGCCATTGGCCTGCCCAATCGTCAACTTTTTGAAGATGCTTAACTCAGTCACGTTATTGATTCTTTGGATACGAAGTTAACCAATGCCTGCACGTATATTACACTATAGTACCATACACAAGCCCAGCTCATGAGCTCGAGATACTTTTAGTGTTACAGTTCATTGGAACATCAAAAAATAGCATTAATGAGACCAGGCATTACTAGATATTTAAAAGGTAACTAACATAATTAATTTTATTATGATAACATGTTGCATGTTTACAGATGAGCATACGCAATAACGAAACTATTTTTGCTTAATAACTACTAATAATTTCGTGTGGCTGACGTAACGAATGAAAATTTGTACTGAGGCCGGGATTCGAATTTTGGTCACCTGCTCATTTGGCAGGCGTACTAACCACTATGCCATCCTAGCACAGTGGCTTCGCACAAGTGAATGGACTGCCATAGTACTCCTCCTTCCTCAATCCAAATTCCCATTCACAGTTTAGCGCACTTGGTATTCCCCCTAAACTCGAGTCTCGGCCTTGGTACAAATTTTTATTCCCCACTTCAGTCTGCATGTATAAATTACAGATGTCAAACTTGAAAAGGATTCTGGAAACATATAGTTTATTTGATTAAAGCACCCATGTCTGGGTTTCAGGTAGTATACCATATTTAGTTCGATGCTGAGGTGCTATTCCAATATAGTTGGAGGCTTCTGCACTGCTGTTCGAGATTAAGCGCTACACATTTTCATTCGTCGCTTCAGTCCGTACACGTGAAAAAAGTTGCCACTAGGAAGATTCGAACTGTCGACGTTATGATTACAAGAATTTTACGCTACGCATTTTTTTAGACTCCTTCAAAAATGTTTGTACTTAATTCGACAAAATACTTTTTCTCTTTTTTTTAATAAAATTGCATCCTCCTGCTTTAGCGAACTCATGTCCGAGTACTGAGCTACAAATTCGAGAAGTATGCAGAACATCGAAGAGGTCTGCTCCATAAGGCGCCCTTGTCACTGGTAATATCATACTACAAAATAATGGTTCGCAGTTCTAAGTGCAGTCGCTCCTAAGATTTTTCTGTCACTTCCTTCGCCTCTGATGACCATTTGGTAATGTGGATAATGCCAAGATGCACTGTCGTTCGAATTCTGCGTTGGACTGTAAGTGACTCGATACGTCAGTTCGGAGGGCGGAAGAAAACGATGGCATACCACCTCCAGTAGGATGAAAACTACGTAGTAAAGCTTTGTGTTTGTACAAACCAAACTACAAGTTGTGGACAGCGTTACTTTACGTTAACATACCGCTCTCTTATCTCCAGCAGATGCTGTAACATTCTTTGCTGTGTTGCTAAACTTAATATTTGTCAGACAGCCAGTGCGAGAGCTGAAGACAACGTTCTGACATGCCGCGACGTGCTGTCCGCTTTGCAGGGCTGACAGAAACGCAACCTCATCCTGCACCGCAAGACAGCTGTCCTAAAAAACATTGTTGTGTGGTACACAACCTGGCGACACTTTGACATCGTGCACGGTGAAGTTGCTGCTAATGTATTGAAAAACCGGATACGTTGAGCAACACGGGACTGTGGACAGGCAGTTCCTGAACTGTGGTTGGTTTACTTTAAGCTTTACAACCACCTTACGTTGTACTTTGATCACAATATCTACTCAGATTACTTACTTACTTCAATTAATCACGACCACAACAAAAATTACTCAATGCAAAGAACAAACACACAAACAGAAACACAGAAGTAATCAGAAAAGAACCACAGGAATAAATGTTCAGGCTTCGGTTGTGTAAGGTGCTTAAGCAGCCCATGCAGAGGAAGCGAACATTGAACTGAAAAATTGATAACATGAAAAATTTACAAAATTAATTCAAAATGGAAACTCGTGAAATTAAATCGTTACAGCACTGCATTCAACAAATGATTCTAGTTCCATAGGCATCCAGCTACAGTCTCTCACTAAATGCCAGTACCGGCCGTCTGATTACAGCTTCACGCAAGTTTAGAAAAATATGGACAGGCATTTATAAAACACACGCAAAATAAGGCACTTACCGCACATGAAATATTTCAAGGAACCGCTTAGTTATTATAAAACGCCCTTTAAAGGAAAACCCATCCGACTCGGCACTATATGTGACTTTTACGTAACACTCCGTCGTCTATCGGGACCATCCGACCGCCGTGTCATCCTCGGTGGAGGATGCGGTTAGGAGGGGCGTGGGGTCAGCATGCCGCTCTCCCGGTCGTAAGATGGTATTCTTGACCGAAGCCGCCACTATTCTGTGAAGTAGCTCCTCAATTGGAATCACGAGGCTGAGCGCACCCCGAAAAATGTCAACAGCGAATGGCGGCCTGGATGGTCACCCATCCAAGTGCCGACCACGCCCGACAGCGCTTAACTTCGGTAATCTCAGACTTTTACGTAACAAATTAACAAATAATTAACATCACTTAAATGTGATAAAACTCACAGATTGAGCAAAAGTTCAGGCATTGGCATGTGCTTAAAAATAATAATCCATAAAATAAACGAAACTTAAAACCAAGACGGCACAAATAGCTTCCCTGAGCGAGTTATCCATCCACTGTGTGTGACTGACAAACTTGAGGACAGGATTTAGCAGACGCTTCCATTTACCCAAATTCAATATTCCAAGCTTATTTTATTTTGAACCGTGAACGCCACCGCACTCCGTGGCTATACCGGCCGACCCCTTCTGAAATTCAATGTGGCAGTGGATACACAGTACACCACGTCCCAGTGCAGGCCCCACACCATCAAGGGCCTGGTACGACTTCATCCGCTAAAAACGAAAGCATTCAAGACTGGCTAACACTTCAGCTAAGACACAAGGCAGAATGCGCCGGTAAACAGTCCTCGAGCCACCATGCTTTCCAGCTTTAACTACGGATGGCACCACTCGCCTGCCTCCTAGCGGGCAGCGATACCGTGCATCTACGAGATGGAAACAAATCTTTGGAATCGACATCGGGCCGGCTCAGTTTCTATTATTATTATTATTATTATTATTATTATTATTATTGTGTAGTATTCTGCCTAGTGGCAGAATTTCTGATTCCACTGTTCCCTGTCTTCAGCATCTTCCTTCAGTCTGTTGTATCTCCTTCCATCTTTCATGTCGTCCAGAAGTTGAATTATTCTTCTTCCTCGTCCTGCGTTTCCTCTGAGTTTCCCTTCGATGACGTCAGGTATGAATCCCTCGTGCCTAAGTTCATGTCCAATCCAGTTGGCCTTTATCTGAAGAATTGTACGCAGAATACTTCTTTTCTCTCCTACTCTTCGCAGTACATCGTCATTTTTTATGCGATCTGTCCACTTGGTCTTTTCCGTTCTCCTCCAGCACCACATTTCAAAGCTCTTTAAGTATTTTTTCTCCTTCTTTCTCATGATCCATGTCTCTGCTCCATACAGTGCAATGCTTCAAATGTAGCACTTTATCAGTTTTTTTCCTCAATGCCAAAATGGTGTGCACCATTTTCAACCAGTTATCTAACGGCGAAACCAAGAAAGCATTTACATGTAAACTGGTCGACGCTAACAGTTTTCAAAATTCAGTGCTGCAGAGCCAGCGACTACACCAATTGGATCGTCCGCTCTCAAAACTCCGCCATTTCTCTCCGCACATCCACCACTGCTGGCGGCTCACCTCCAACTGCGCCAAGCTACGCGCTGTTAACAGCCAACTGCCCAACACTACAATGGCAAATATTACAACAATGCTAACCAGGCACAGACTGCACGCAGCACAGACAGTGATTTTCATACAGAGCGCTACGTGGCTCTACCAATATAAAAACCTAAACAGCCTACTTACACTTACACTGGTCAATATTTACCACGTATTCCTCTCCTTGCCGATTATGCGGAGAAGCTTCTCATCTCCTATCTTATTACTTTAATTTCAAACATATTACTGTAGCACCACATATCAATCATTTCAATTCTCTTCTTTCCCGATTTTCCCGGGTTCATGATTAACTTCCATACACTGCTGTGCTCTAAACGTAAACTTTACGAATTTCTTCCTCAAATTGAGTTCTATGCTTGATATTAGTAGTCTTCTTTAGGCCAGCAATGCCCACTTTGCCTCTGCCAGTCTGCTTTTTATGACTTCCTTACTTCGTTCTTCTTATGTCATTTTGCTTCCAAGGCAGCAGAATTCTTTGATTTCGCCTTCTTCGTGGTCCCCGAATTCGAAGTTACGTTTATCGCTGATCTCATTTCTGCTACTCCTCGTTGGTTTCATATTTCTTCATTTACGTAACAAACGGAAAATTACTGTAAAACAGTTGTTTACGACGGCTATTCACAAAGTAAAATCCGTCTTAATGTAGGCCTAGCGTGCGTAATAGTACACATAGTGGTGGTGCTGTTGCGGTGGAATGGAACTTGAACACGTACGCTGTGCGTAGCAGACAATCAAGGTAATGTGTTTGTTCATCTACAAGCCACATTTTTTCAAAATGTATACTGCAGTCACAGGTTCTACCTGTTGCAAGATACGTGTGCAGTAAGGTTTCTTGTGCCAAAAAACTGTAAGGCTAGCGAAATGTATAGCGAACTTTGTGTATTTTATGGGACAAACATAATGAGTGAAGATGACGTTGAGACAGTGGTGCCATATGTTAAAAAAAAGTGATCCAGTGTGCTTGATGAAGGGAAAAGTCATCGACCGAGTATCGCGAAGGCGGGCATTATTCCTTTGTTTGAGGAAAGAAAACCGCTGAGTCATCTCATAGTTGTGTGTTCATTTTCCATAGATTAGTCATACTCTTCAGCACAAAGAGATTACCGAGGATTTGGGCTACCGGAAAATTAAATGCCAGATGGGTGCCTGAACTCCTTTCTGAAGAACAATAGCCTCATCTTATGGCAGCAGAGCTGTCCTTTCTTGTGCGTTAAGAAACAGAAGGCGATGCTCTTCTCGACCAGACTGTGACAGGACAGGAGATGTGAGAGCGGTACTTGAATGCTGAAACAGGACCTCAATTAATGCAGTGGGGCCGTACTGGGTCACGAGAAAAACCCACACCACAAAGCGTCGTCACGCTTTTCAGCAGGAACCTCATGGCAACTGTCTTCCGGAGGAGGATATTGATGACAAACGTTGATCGACAAGAGACGGAGCACAAGCTCGGTCGAGGGAAGGATGGAGAAGGAAAGCGGCCGTGTCTCTTCGAATGAACCATCCCGTCATTTGTCTGAAGCGATTTAGGGAAATCACTGAAAACCTAATTCACATTGGCTGGAAACGAGTTAGAATCGTCGTCCTCCGGAATGCGAATCCATTGTTTTAACCAGTACGCTACCCCGCTCGTAACTCTTCTTGGACAGAAAAGTAATTTTGCTGGTGGAGTTCTTGGAGAGAAATGCCACGCTGAAAGTTAGTGTAGCACACCAACAAACTTGAGAAGGGTCATTCGAAATAAACTTCGTGGCATGCTGATCTCGGGCATTATTATCCCGCGTAACACCGCGCGTCTGCCTACAGAACGACGTGTTGCAACCAAACTGCGAAAGTTCAAAAAGGGAGTATTGGATCACACTCCCTTCAGTCCTGATCTGCGCCTGGCGATTATCTCTTCAGGCATATGAAGGAAGTGGCGAGGCTCGAAGCGCTTGGCGATGACGAACAGTTGAAGCCAGCGTCTTAGGTTGACGTCAGTCGCGGCAGCATTCTTTGATTGGTGATCTTTAGAGTTCTTCAAATACTACGACAAACGTCTGAATGTCGCTTTAAACTGTCTCGAAATAATAGAGTCTGTACAGTACTTTCACAATATCGTAAAACAAATTCTAACTTCGTTCACATTTTTTTAAAAAAAAGACGGATCTCTATGGCGTATTTTATAGACCTTTCACCACGTCCCTGTTTTTAGCTGTCTTATCTTTCGTCGATTGGGATTTACATGTAGTCGTTTTTAACTCCTCTCTTTGTCTTCGTGCTCTACAGCTCTGACATAGGCGTGTATAACATCAGTTGCTTTTGCGCCCAAAAACAAAACAAAACGGACCTACATTAGGTCGATTTTTATTTTCAACTGTGACTTAGGTTCATTCATATGGAAACAGAATGGTTGATGTCGAAATAGGTGACAGAGGGATAGAAAAAAAATTAAAATCGCTCAAAAGAGGAAAGGCCGCTGGACCCGATGGGATACCGGTTCGATTTTACACAGAGTACGCGAAGGAACTTGTCCCCTTCTTGCAGCGGTATACCGTAGGTCTCTAGAAGAGCGTAGCGTTCCAAAGGATTGGAAAAGGGCACAGGTCATCCCCGTTTTCAAGAAGGGACGTCGAACAGATGTGCAGAACTATAGACCTATATCTCCAACGTCGATCAGTTGTAGAATTTTGGAACAGGTATTATGTTCGAGCATAATGACTTTTCTGGAGACTAGAAATCTACTCTGTAGGAATCAACATGGGTTTCGAAAAAGACGATCTTGTGTAACCCAACTCGCGCTATTCATCCTCGAGACTCAGAGGGCCATAGACACGGGTTCCCAGGTAGATGCCGTGTTTCTTGACTTCCACAAGGCGTTCGATACAGTTCCCCACAGTCGTTTAATGAACAAAGTAAGAGCATATGGACTATCAGACCAATTGTGTGATTGGATTGAAGAATTCCTAGATAACAGAACGTAGCATGACATTCTCAACGGAGAGAAGTCTTCCGAAGTAAGAGTGCTTTCAGATGGGCCGCAGGGGAGTGTCGTAGGACCGTTGCTATTAACAATATACATAAATGACCTTGTGGATAACATCGGAAGTTCACTGAGGCTTTTTGCGGATGATACTGTAGTATATCGAGAGGTTGTAACAATGGAAAATTGTACTGAAATGCAGGAGGATCTGCAGCGAATTGAGGCATGGTGCAGGAAATGGCAATTGAATCTCAAGGTAGACAAGTGTAATGTGCTGCGAATACATAGAAAGAAACATCCTTTATCATTTAGCTATAATATAGTAGGTCAGCAACTGGAAGCAGTTAATTCCATAAATTATCTGGGAGTACGCATTAGGAGTGATTTAAAATGGAATGATCATATAAAGTTGATCGTCGGTAAAGCAGATGCCAGACTGAGATTCATTGGAAGAATACTAAGGAAATGCAATCCGAAAACAAAGGAAGTAGGTTACAGTACATTTGTTCCCCCACTGCTTGAATATTGCTCACCAGTGTGGGATCCGTACCAGATAGGGTTGATAGAAGAGATAAAGAAGATCCAATGGAGAGCAGCTCGCTTCGTTACAGGATCATTTAGTAATCGCGAAAGCGTTACGGAGATGATAGATAAACTCCAGTGGAAGACTCTGCAGGAGAGACGCTCAGTAGCTCGGTACGGGCTTTTGTTGAAGTTTCGAGAACATACCTTCACCGAGGAGTCAAGCAGTATATTGCTCCCTCCTACGTATATCTCGCGAGGAGACCATGAAG
Organism: Schistocerca gregaria; assembly: GCF_023897955.1. Taxonomy (NCBI): domain Eukaryota; kingdom Metazoa; phylum Arthropoda; class Insecta; order Orthoptera; family Acrididae; genus Schistocerca; species Schistocerca gregaria. The sequence goes on from NC_064926.1 coordinate 274,338,899, forward strand.
ATAAAATCAGAGAGATTAGAGCCCACACAGAAGCATACCGATAATCCTTCTTTCCACGAACAGTACGAGACTGGAATAGAAGGGAGAACTGACAGAGGTACTCAAAGTACCCTCCGCCACACACCGTCAGGGGGCTTGCGGAGTATGGATGCAGATGTAGATGTAGAAGCAGAGTTATTTCGTTGTGTCGAAAGGCAATTTCTAGGCACAGGACTCTCCGTTCGTATGCGACGAGCGCGCCGACCTTAACACAGATACAGTATACGGCGCGCTCCCTACCTCGCCGCCCTGGCGTTCTTTCGAAACAGTGCCGGCGCCCAGCTGTCGGCGTGGTTTGTGCCAGTAATACTAACTGCTGGCCGCAGTACGCGTCGACCATGCCCAACAGCGAGTCTCGAACACTTTCCTTTCCTCCAGCACGCACGGTGTCATCTTTGCGGATTATTGTGAATCTCTCTCTGCGCAGTGGGCGTTTAGGAAAATACTTTACAATCGCTTTTAACTTGGATAGTTCTACCTAACTTTTGGAATCAGTCTAAGAAACTGGACTCTGTTATCTACGTTACTGGCACGCAATGACTCAAATAGCAAATTAAGGAATCTCTGCAGCGACAAGTGTGCTGAACAAGCCAGTGTACATTGCTACGCTGAGCTGTAGCGGCAAGTGTGTTGAACAAACCACTGTACATTGCAACGCTGAGGGTACTTCGTACCTCATATCACCTGCAGGGGATGGACGAAAACATGGAAACATCACAAACACAAGCGTTACAATGCCTGATAATGGTGTAGGAAAGCAGTTAGCATTCAAAACAGATTCCAGTCGTCTCGGGATGAATAAATACGGATCCTGTATAGTTTTCAACGCAATTCTTTTTTTATCATTATTGCTGCAAAATAGTGGCAAGTTCTGGCGATATTAGTGGAGATGGTTAGCGTTCACGCACCATTCTCTCCGAATTAGACCAAAAAGGAACAATAATATTGGGAGCTTGTTACCGTGGTGACCATATGAGAATCTGGAATTCATCCTCGTGCTCATAAAACCAGTTCTGGACGATGCGAGCTGCGCGAACAGGGGCACTGTCGTCTTGGATCACATTATCATCACTGGAAAACAAAGCCGGCCGCTGTGGCCGACCAGTTGTGGGCGTTTCACTCCGGAACCGCGCTGCTGCTACGGTCTGAGGTTCGAATCCTGCCTCGGGTATTGGTGTGTGTGATGTCCTTAGGTTCAAATGGCTCTGAGCACTATGGGACTTAACTTCTGAGGTCATCAGCCCCTAGAACTTAGAACTACTTAAACCTAACTAACATAATGACATAACACACATCCATGCCCGAGGCAGGATTCGAACCTACGCTGTAGCGGTCGCGCGGTTCCAGGGTGCAGTGCCTAGAACCGTTCGGCCACCCCGTTCGCCGATGTCCTTAGGATAGTTACGTTTAGGTAGTTCTAAGTCTAGGGGACTGATGACCGCAGATGTTAAGTACCATAGTGCATAGAGCCATTTGAACCAATTTGCTGCTGACAGGGTTCGCGAGAGCGCATTCAACTGAGCAGTGACTTTTGCAGCTGGCGTCCCCTGGTTTTTCTTCACAAACCTCTTCAATTGACATCTGCCACGTCCACTCAACATTCAACATGCTTTCATCCGTGTTGTGACTTAGCGGATGATGTTCTTCAGTTTTCTCTATTTGAAGTATACATCTTCTATAAGGCGCCTCTTGAAAGACCAAACACTTCGGATACCGAGGTTAAGGAAGCATCAACAGTTTGCCCACGTTCGAATCCAGTATAATGTAGCCAAAAGTGCAGAGAACACTGTTCTGACCATGACTGAGACTTGCAACGTATTTGGTGAAGAAATCTATGTGAATTCGTTGGTAGTCAAGAAATCAACGCGAGATCGCTATCACTTTCCTGAAACCATTACAGCACGATGCTGTTCTTGTGGCAGCGTCGTGGAAGACATCAGAAATGAAGGGACGCTGGTGGTGTGCAATAATATTCACATAGTCCAGAGCTGTCGTGACCCGCCAGGGTAGCCGAGAGCGCTAACTCGCTGCTTCCTGGACTCGGGTGGCGCGCCGGTCCCGGATCAAATCCGCCCGGCGGATTAACTACGAGGGCCGGTGTGCCGGCCAATCTGGATGTGGTTTTTAGGCGGTTTTCCACATCTCGATAGGTGAATACCGGGCTGGTCCCCCCTTCCGCCTCAGTTACACGATTCGCAGATATCTGAACACGCTCGCACTATTCCATTAATTACATTCGACGCAGATAGTAGGAGTAACTAATTCCATCCCGGAGGGTACGGGTTGGCGGCAGGAAGGTCATCCGGCCACCCCTTTCCACTAACCTCGCCAAATCCGTTCCTAACAATGCCGACCCTGCGTCAGTGCGGGACATGGCACAAGTGAAAGAAAGAAAGTCCAGAGCTGTCGTGGTGTCTTCGAGAAATGTTACGGGTCTAATGCAAGGTTTGTGATTTTCCTCCATACCATAATTTATCCCACACAGGTCTGCGTCTCCGCCACAGCGCAAGTTTTAAGCACTCGTAATCTGGATGACGGCGTATCCAGATACGAACGTGGACCTGGTGTAGCAAAAAAAGCGTCGTCCAGATGACTCGTTCCCAGCGATCCGCCGTTCAGTCTCATTGATCCCGTGCCAGCTGAGGACGTCGTTGGGTCAACAAGGGAACACGTAGGGAGTAGTCTGCTGCGGAGACCGGTATTTAACAGTGTGTGCGAGCGGTGTGTTCCGAAACGCTTCTGAATGCACCTGCATTATATTCTGTCACGGATTGCCGCCCATCCTGCCTTAGAGAGAGGTTCAACCTCCGACCTAAGGGGTGTACGATGAGGCTTCCAAGTCCATCTTGTCGCCTTCAGCTAATTTCCATAATTGCTGACGACATTAGCAAGCGAACAGACGACCAGCTGCGCCGAGATCCTCTTTCGCAGGCGCAGGGCCTCAACAATCTGCCCTTTGTCAAAGTCTCTTATATCGGTGTATTTCGCCTTTTGCGGCCTTTATCGTTGGTAGAATGATTCTGCACTCGTCTCTGCTCCACTTATATACCGGATGGTTATAATTAAACTGTAGCTACTCACGGCTTTCCATTGTTGACTGTAATTATCGTATGGTGTGGAACTTGGCAGATATTTCTTTCGTTAAAGTGGAGCCGATTTACGCTGGAAAAAAATTAGTTCAAATTTTGGCCACCAGGCGCAAATCTGGCGCTGTACAGCATCTCGTAGACGATTCTGGTGCTCGTATTTAACAAATTGTGTAAGCGGCTGTTAGTAATAAAATCATCACGCCTTTATCACTTGTTTCTGCCCATGTCAATAAAATCATCACGCCTTTATCACTTGTTTCTGCCCATGTCCCGTTTCTAATCCATAACATGCGGAAACTTTTCTAAACGTCTTTGTTGCATTCTCAGCGTCATATTTGCGCCTGGGGGCGAAGATTGGAACTAATTTTTTCCAGCGTAAATCGTTTCCAACGAATTAGAAAACTTAACACGTTCCGCTGCCGTACGACAATTATAGCCCACACTAGACCTATGTGAGTAGCTGCACATTCATTATAGCCACCCAGTACTTTCCTTAATACGTCACGTGCCGGCAAAGTCACAGGAGGCATTAAATCTCGCGGTGGGCAGAGTAGTCATAATCCCTCACCCTTAACGTCTTCCCTCCGCAGCCTTAACGGAACGTTCCAAGTAAAAGGAAGCGAAATGGAGGCAAGTAAGAAAGTTGTAACTTTCGATCGTAAGAGACATACAAGGCGGCAGAACTATCGGACGGTGGATAATCACCAGCCAGTATGAATCCCTTTGTCCAGGATAAGAAGTGCTGTTCCGCTTTCAGGAGACGACCAACGCGACTAATTACAGACTGCGTCCCGCCGCGATGGACGTAGAAAGCCGCTTCAGTGCGCATGCGCGCGCGCCACACACACACACACACACACACACACACACACTCACTCACTCACTCTGCTTTCCACTTTCGGAAGGGAGAAAGTCACGCACTGTAAGGTGCAACATGTGGCTTCAAGTTCAGTACTCTTACGCACCAAGCCGTGCACGGCGACGCCTCGGATTTTACTTTCAAGTGTGCAGAAACATTGTGCTTTCTTGGTGCACCTCCTCTGTCTATTCTGATCGTTCCATACGAGTGAATAAGATAGTTTCTTTTACTCACTGCTTACGAACTGACGAGGCTATAGAACCTTAGCCATAGTTTGTTCTCTGTGGTCAAAATACATTTCGAACAGTCAGCAATAAATCAGCTTCAGGATCAGTTGTTGGATACCTAGGACACAGCACATCGATGTAACACCTTAACTGCGGTATATTATACAACTGTAACCTTAAGGAAGCGAACATAACGACTTAGGGAAGACAGTTTAACCGCCTTCTAATGACCACGGAACTCTGCGTATGACTGACAGCTGTTAACGTAAAATCTTCAGATCTCAGAAATCTTAGTTCGTTCTGTTTATTCACTTGCGAAGCCTTCTATGAAGCCACTCATAAATTCCTTGTGTGTGCTGTTCTGAGAGTAGGGGTTCCTAGAAGCACCAACAAACTCATGCCTTCTTCCTACAGTCCGCAGCTCGTGGTCGTGCGGTAGCGTTCTCGCTTCCCGCGCCCGGGTTCCCGGGTTCGATTCCCGGCAGGGTCAGGGATTTTTTTCTGCCTCGTGATGACTGGGTGTTGTGTGATGTCCTTAGGTTAGTTAGGTTTAAGTAGTTCTAAGTTCTAGGGGACTGATGACCATAGATGTTAAGTCCCATAGTGCTCAGAGCCAGAGCTTTCTTCCTACAAACAACATATGACATTATATTGACCAAACAACATGGTCAATTAAGACTGCAGTGGGAACGTGGTCATCGAGATGGGACTGAAGATCAATGGAAACGAATCCATGGACGGATAAATCACGATTCTTTTTTTTACACGAAGGCGGTTGTCGAGCCCGAACCCCGTTATCCAAACTAATGGCTGCTCGAAACATATACCGCTACCCTCCCGCAGGCTGGTTGCAGCGATATTATGCCATGGGAGACATGCACCTGGGTTTCCATGGACCTGTGTCAATAATGGATGCCACCATGACAGCTGTGGACTAAGTGAACATTATCGTGGACATTCTGTATCTCTCGTGTTTGTTGCCTTGCCCGATAGCGATGGCATCTTCTAGCAAGAAAAGTGTCCCTGTCAGAAGCCAGAATCGTGCCTAAAAGTTAACTGATGAAACCATGTTTGGCGTTGAAGTGAAGGCGACGAAAACTAAAAACAGAAAAAATTCAACTTGACGTGGTGTAACTTATTTATCTTGGAAAAAGGTCAGAGTAGGAAATTTAAAAACAGTCTTTCGATCAAATGAGTTACTGTCTAGCCATATTGGCATAATATTGGGAGCTTAGCACCTACAATTCGCGCGTAGCGAGGACAGAATCTGAAAACGTCGCTAGTGTTTTTGAAGACCGGATGTAGATTGCGGGTTGCATAAAACGACATCGATAGTCTCAGCTGAGTCATCCTGTGTCATGTGGTAGAAAATGATGTACTGGGGTGATGCATAATTCCGTAGCTTTTTTCCATCTTCTTCATAAACACAACAGATACTTTAGTCATCAATAATGTATTCATCTTCACTATTTAGAACAGTCTTCCAACGCTGGGGTAACCTTTAGATTTCGCGACTGTAAAAATTGAGGTAATATCCGGAGTACCACAGGGAAGTGTGATAGGACCGTTGCTGCTCACAATATATATAAATGATCTAGTAGAAAGCGTCGGATGCTCTTTAACGCTATTCGCAGATGATGCAGCCAAGAATTGGTGGATGTGCAGGCTCTGGCAGTTGACCCTGAACGTAAATAAATGTAACATATCGAGCATACACAGGAAAAGAAATCCACTACTGTACAGCTACACTATTGATGACAAACAGCTGGAGACAGCGTCTGCCGTAAAATATCTACGCGTAACTATCTAGAGCGATCTTAAGTGGAATGACTATATAAAACAGATAGTGGGAAAAGCAGACACTAGCCTCAGATTCATCTGAAGAATCTTAAGGAAATGTAGCTCGCTCACAAAGGAAGTGGTTTATAAGGCGGTTGTTCGCCCGATTCTTGAGTATTGTTCATCTATCTGGGGTCTCTATCAGGTAGGACTGATAGAGGAGATGGAGAAGATGTAACGAAGAGCGGCGCCTTTCGTCACGGAATCTTTTAGCTCGCGAGAGGGCGTTACAGAGATGCTAAACAAATTCCACTAGCAGACATTAAAAGAGAGGCGTTGCGCATCACGGAGAGATTTACTTTCAGGACAGCACTTCGCAGGAGGAGTCAGACAACATATTATTCCCCCCCCCCCCCCCCACCCGCCCCCACCCCCTACATACATCTCTACATCTCTCGTACTGACCCCGAGGAGAAAATTCGAGAAATTAGAGCCAATACAGAGGCTTACCGACAATCATTCTTCCCACGCACTATTCGCGAGTGGAACAGGGTTGGAGGGATCAGTAGTGGTACCTTATGTACCCTCTGCCACACACCATCAGGTGTCTTGCGCAGTATGATGTGGATGAATCGTGTGGTTTTGAAGCGAAGAACTCGCCGAGTCACGGTCGGAGCGCATTCTCATCCGAAAAGTAAGTTCCTTGAAGATTGTTGGATAGAGAGCGGAAAAGTTGAAAGTCTGGGGGCACAAAATCAGGCGAATAAGGTGGGTCCTAATGACTTCCCAACTAAGCTCCTGGATAGTGTTTTTTTGTCAGTGTAGCAAAATGCGGGAGAGCGTTATCTTGGAATAGTGTCACTTTACGCAATCTACCTGTTCGTTGTTCTTGGACTATGTTACACCTCGCTGACGCAGTTCGTAGTACACCATACCGATGCTGCTCCACCAGTTGCATAACATTATCTTTTGTGGATGCTCACAGGTCTTTGTAGACGCGGAGTTGCTGCTTCATTTGGACTCAAACCTTCCTTTCTTTAACTTTGTCAGCATAAAGACACTATTTGTCGTCTCCAGTAACGATACAGGACGGAAATGGTCAGTGTTGTTGACGAGAAAGCAGAGATACACATATAGCCACCTGCTAGTTTTTTCGGTTTTGGCTTAGAAGAGCATGCGGTACCCATACACCCATGTTTCGAAACTTTCTCACTGGAAACGTCGGACGATGGTAGAATGATCACAGTTCATCACAAACCCCTACAGTCTTCCGTTAGAGTCATTATTGTCCAAACGATCCTTTTTAAAGTAAGAGAGTCGATTTCTTGCCGTGCTCTGTCCAATGGCATTATCACCACACATGGCGCGAATGTTTCTGGTTGCTTCCACTGCTGTCACCCCTTTATTGAACTCAAACAGAAGAATTTACGAAATGCTTCAATCTCTCCATTTGGCACTTCATTTTCTAGCGTGCACAGTTTCACTCACTATCGCCAAATAACACAATGACGATATGTAAACTCAAATAGCAACAGTGAACTACAATGAAAAAGGCACTCGATAAATAAACCCAAAACAACCAGAATACCAACATGCAAAACAAAAACGCTACGAACGTATCTAAAAGCTGCGGAGAACCGAGCATCCAAAATTTTTAAAGAGAGCATTAACATAATAACGAGCACTAGGGATGCCTTAATCAGTTCACGCGTGCAACACGAGCTCCTCAGCGAAACTGCAAACACAAAGGCGGTGAATTAATTCTGGAATCGCAATACGGCAAGCGCTCGCGGTGCACAAGATTGTCTGCTCCCAGGCTGGCAGCGCGATGTATATCGGCGCGTCGCCGTAATTCATCTCGGTTATCAGCTGCCGCATCTGGCGCGCGTGGCCGACTGCAGGCCCCAGAGATCTCAAGCAGTAAACGAGCGCTGCGCTCTCGTGAGTTATATACTGCCTGTCGCAGCGAGGCGCTGCGTGACTCGGGGCGCCCAGCCGACGACGGTGGGGCAACCAGCGCAGTTCGCCACCGCCTCAGCGAGCAGGAAAGGAACTTGCACAGTATCCCTCTCCAATCGACATTGGAGGTATTAAGAGTTGTTGAAATGCCGAATTTCCTCTGTATTTTATAGTCTGCACTAAGGCAGTGGTTGTCAAACTACCGAGCGAGATTGCGCAGTGGTTAGCACACTAGAATCGCTTTCGGGGGGACAACGGTTCAAACCTACGTTCTTCCATCCTGATTTAAGTTTTCCATGATTTCTCTAAAGCGCTTCAGGCAAATGCCGGACTCGTTCCTTTGAAAGGGCACGGCCGATTTCCTCCCCCATCCTTCCATAATTTAAAAATGGTTCAAATGGCTCTGAGCACTATGGGAGGTCATCATTCCCATAGAACTTACAACTACTTAAACATAACTAACTAACCAAAGGACATTACACACACCCATGCCCCAGGTAGGATTCGAACCAGCGACCGTAGCAGTCGCGCAGCTCCAGACTGTAGCGCCTAGAACCACTCAGCCACTCCCGCTGGCTTCCTTAATTCGATAGGACCTATCAGCTCGCTGTTTGGCCCCCTGCCCTCAGATCAAAAATGGTTCAAATGGCTCTAAGCGCTATGGGACTTAACATCTGAGGTCATCATTCTCCTAGACACATATTTGAAAAGAAAATAATATATTGAAGCTACATGCGTGTTCCTCAAGGCTTTTATAGTGACCAATTCTCCGCATCTAAGCCGGAATTGTGGGGCAGTGCCATCGCAGTAGGATCCGATGTTTGCTGTTCTGATGTCCAGAAACATTTTTTTTAGGCATCTTCACGCCCCAGCATCCGAAAGAACACCACGTGGCTCCAGCAGACAGTTTTCGGTTGGACTTTCCTATTGCGCACAAATATAACAGAATAGAGACACTATTAAATAATATAAATTAATTCAAAACTGTCACAAAGAGATAGAATGTCGGATCATAGCTTTGTGTATAGCAAGGTTTTTCTGCAAGATTAAGCGTGTTATTTGGACGTCAGCTAACTCTTACTGGGGTGGACACCTTGACCAATTTTACTGACAAGTAGCATGCCCACTTTTCGCGATGGATGCCATGTCAACATATGTGATCCACAGAAGAAACTATAAATATGAAATAAATAACCAAGGACTACACCTGCAGGCCAAAAGACATTGTTTAAGCCAGCCGTAGTGGCCGTGCGGTTCTAGGCGCTACAATCTGGAACCGAGCGACCGCTACGGTCGCAGGTTCGAATCCTGCCTCGGGCATGGATGTGTGTGATGTCCTTAGGTTAGTTAGGTTTAAGTAGTTCTAAGTTCTAGGGAACTGATGACCTCAGAAGTTAAGTCGCATAATGCTCAGAGCTATTTGAACGTTGTTAAAACATTCATATTGTAAAAAAAATTATCACTATACATGCAGATGAGGTAACAAGGGTTCAAAATGGTTCAAATGGCTCTACGCACTGTGGGACTTAACATCTGAGGTGATCAGTCCCCTAGACTTAGAACTACTTAAACCTAACTAACCAACCGACATCATACACATCCATGCCCTAGACAGGATTCGAACCTGCTACAGTAGCAGCAGCGAGGTTCCGGACTGAAGCGCCTAGAACCGCTCGGCTGCATGGACCGGCGGTATCAAGGGTTATGTGAATGTCATGACTTACATCCGACAATTGAAAATCAGAAGGCGTTTTACTAAAAAATAACGGAACAAACTCTGTCCATCAAACTTATTGACAACAGTGATGGTTTATATCAGAACTAGTCTGACCACTTCTGGACAGGCAGCAGTGCTGTTTAAGTCAGAAAATGTGCAATGGCCACTTTTCCCGTCCAAGCCACTTTACCACACTTTCCGTTATCGATCTTATTATTAATTGATAATCTACATTAAGTAGTATTTTATATTAATTCATAAGACACCGTCACAGATGTTTACTAAATGTTTTGAATGTCACTTTTCTTTTACTCAGTATTTCGTACTACAAAAAACTTAATTTGAGGTGATATTATTTGCCAGAAACGTGTATCACATTTGAAGACGACCGTCTGTGTAAAGCGCGTTCACCATGTTAGTTCCTTTCTACATTTACACCATAGCAGCTGACGGGCGCTAGTTGCACATGCTCGTCAGCTGTCAGCATTGGAAGACAAACTATAAAATATTCCGCCTCTCACTTCTATTAACACCGCAATAGACGTGCTACATTCCAGCCTGCGCCTGACGTAAGCAGCAAACTTTGCTTACGTTACAGCCAACTTCACCAATGTCAATTAAAATCAAGAACATCTTAAAATTAATATTATTGTCTCTGTACGTATTTTCGTGTTTCACTGAGTAAGAAAAATACATTGTTAGGAACCTCTTACCATTAGTTGATGTTTCGGACTTTGCTGTTACTTGCTAGATGCATATTATTATAAAACACAGCTCAAAACCACGGGACGCAGGAACACATGATTCCACAGTTTGACGACCACTGCGTTAAAGAGTTAGTCATTTAAATAACCAAGCAAGTAGTGTACACGCCATTTCATTTTTAACAATTTTTGCATGCCGTATTCATGGCAATGCAATTTTAATTCCAGAAATATATTTGAATTTTAGTAGGGGTGAGTAAAAGGTAATAGCAAAGTCGTATCCATGTGGGACGAAGCAGCTAACGTTGAAATGGATGCAACTAGGTCATCCGACTTCACGAGACAGAGCGCCGTCAGCTCAGAAAGACGAGTTGATAAACGTGACTTGCGCTCTCTGCGCTCTCCGGCGGCAGTTGTCGGCTTTATTTGACTCGCAAACCACACAATTTCTGTGTAGTTTGCTGACATTTTACAACAACAAATCATAGATAAAACGACGCGTTTTCGAGATATGCTCAAATTGCTGATATTCATACCACGTATTCCAGAAGAAAGAAAACCCACCAAGCATGATGTTTAATTCCACTCTTCGGTTAAAATGTTTATTTGTAATGCGGTAATTAATTCCGATCGGTACTGACCATCTTCAGACCTGAGTAGGAACGTGTTGCAGGTCACAATGGTCATCATCAGCCGAAATTAATTACCTGATTATAAATAAACATTATGACCCAAGCCTTGAACTATCATAAAACAAATATACTTCTTGATTTCTGAAAACTTGTTCGTGACTATGTAACAACTTGTATACGACGTTTAACGCCATACAATATGGCGGCTTCTATGTTCTGCTTGCGACGAAAAACGACGTCGCGACTCATTGCTCACGTTCCTCGTACGAGGGAAAAATCTGGCACGTCAGATCCTTTATTTCACGCACGGCATTGTAGTAGAACGTGGAATTCCACGCTGTGACGTCAAATATTCCTCGTCCACGCGCGTTTTGACGTCCAGTGAGAGGACGGCTGCCGGCCGCGGTGTCTCGCGGTTCTAGGCGCTCAGTCCGGAACCGCGCGACTGCTACGGTCGCAGGTTCGAATCCTGCCTCGGGCATGGATGTGTGTAATGTCCTTAGGTTAGTTAGGTTCAATTAGTTCTAAGTTCTAGGCGACTGATGACCACAGATGTTAAGTCGCATAGTGCTCAGAGCCATTTGAACCATTTTTTGAGAGGACGGCTTAATGGTTGGCTGCACCTCTGAGTTATAGGTAAGCGGTTAACCCCCATACACAGCAGGATTGGTGACCAGCTCCAGACATTTTCAGCGAAGCGGCCGACACGTTTCACGCGCCTACCAGCGCACACAAAGACTGTACGCATGAGACGACAGTTTTTTTTAATACTTTGCGATCAGTTTTTGAATTTAGTAAAAGTGATGTCTCATAACCAGACAGAGTGTCCGACGCAGGTAGGCTAAATTAGCATTTGGTATTAGTAAATAATAAAATTCGTAAACCACAGTGAGAGAACCTCGCTGTCTACATGGTTCGCTGGTAGCCGGACTTCGGACAGTTCCCTGCAAATGTACAGCTGGTATTGTTCCAAATCTGCACGGTTCTTCTGCGTACCTTAGTGATAATGACCTCTAACTAGGTCCACAACTACAAACGTACTGCAGAATGTAAAATTTAGAGCAAACCAAAAAAGCAACGAGCCTTTTGGCTCCGATGTTCGTCTAAGGACGCCCATAAACTATCAAATTTTTTGTCAAACTTAACTGTGCTTGTCAACTATTTGACCGTGTACGATGCTGATGGACGTGCTTGTCAAGTATAGAGCGTCTCTGAAGTTTTTGCGAGAAATTTTGACTGACGGAAAGTTGGACAAGATGGTGGACGTTGCTTATGTCGATGATTCGCTGCACATGTATAGTGAAAAACTGTTTTATTACAATTTATCACACTGTATCATGAATTTCCAAACCTAGAAACTACGATTAAGGATAAAAACAAACAAGCATTGGCAGCTGCCAAAGTGGTAGGGTAATCACAACTTTCCCAGCCATATATTACGTAGGAAGAAATTATGAAAAAAATCGCTATTTTATGCTTAATGTATGTACAAGCTGGAGTGCAATGAAATAAAAGAAATCGTAATTCTTCTGTTCTTCCATGAACGGTGTGGGCTGTGTATTCCTATGTCGTGGTGTTATAATGAACTGTCATTAGAGAAAATAGCATAAGAGAATAAATTTTCTCATGCATACCTCTTCTCGTTCAATATGAGGGCGAATTAACTCTAAACAAGTTCCCATTAAAGGTTTCATTGTCCATTCGCAGAAAGTTATGATTATCAGATTCTGAGTGTAGTATTTCTATAAACAGGTCATTATGTATATATTCCTTTCATTTTAAATCATTTCCTGGACCATCACCTTGTTTTCTATTCTTTAAACACAGTGTCACAGTCAATGTTAGAAATGCTATATCTGCTTTTGTAGCCATTCCCCCAGGTCCCAAAATCCAGCGTATATGAAAAGCGTTGAGCCAAATGTAAGGTTAAATTGACAAACTTTCTTGGTAAGTGCGCTGGCTTGTTTGACACATCCGTGGCTAGATATTATCGAATTTGACGGATAAATTTCCTTTCTCTACGAGGACCTTAACAAGTTTCTAAAAATGTCATTGTCCATTCGAAGAAAGTTGGTATCATCGTCGGGTTCTTTAGCAGACTTTCATCGGTAAGTCTCTCTTATGTTTAGCCATTCCGTGGGCCAGCGTCAAGTTTTTCTTCTTCTTCTTCTTGTTCAAACACAGTATCGAAGTCGATGCCAGGACCGCTTTGTCAGCATTCTTGGCCATTCTCACTACCGTCGAAATACTCACGAACACGAAAATCGTCTGCTTCAAAGATAGGGTTAACTGACAAACTTGGTTTGCACGTATATTGGCTTGTATGACAAATCCGCGGCTAGGCAGAGGCTCGTTTGTCAAACAGGTTTGATCGTTTACGGGGGCCTTAAAGGTGTATTTACACATGAGCGCCTCATGGCTAGTAGCCGTGTGGCTGTAGCTTGCCCCAGGCCAAAGCAGAGGCGCCTAGTGAGATCACAGGTGTGAATGGAATCACTAACACGCACATATTGAGGAAGAGGCATGCAACCTACACGCATGTCTCTCTCTGTTTGCGTGTGGGATAAGCACAGTCGCACGGCGACGAGGCGCAAAGCGCACACGTGTAAACGCACCTTTCTGAAAAACAGAATACGGTTAACAACGAATACGAGGCTTTTTCTGAAGGTATTTCGAGTTTATCATTGTTTGGGAGTGAAATGCGGACGGGAAACAGTTCAAAAAAATTGACGAGCCACATCAGAAGGCATCAAGGAATGGTCAGATGTTCAAATGTGTGTGAAGTCCTCTGGGACCAAACTGCTGAGGTCATCGGTCCCTAGTCTTACACACTATTTTAACTTATGCTAAGAACAACACATACACCCATGCCAGGGGGAGGACTCGAACCTCCGGCGCGAGGGGCCGCGCAGTCCGTGACATGAAGGAATGGTCAGTTTAGCAACGGAGGGAAGTGTTTTATGTATGGGGGGGGGGGGGGGGGGAGGTGGACATGGAGAGCTACATCAAACCAAACTGAATACCACAACAACTATTTTAATAAAAATTATGATGATATTAATAACCACTCTTCATCGCTCTGACGAAATAGAAACAACTGGTATACCGAATCATTTGTGTAAAACAACTGACTCAGTTATTCAAAATGAGAGTCACAATGGCATTATCTATTTTATCGCCAACCGGTTTCAACCGGCGATGGGGTCATCTTCAGCGCAATTTACACCATTTGGTCGGTCGCTGGAGTCGTCACCCTGCCTGTGCACGGTTGGTGATAGTTACCAACCGTGCACAGGCATTTCGACAACTCCAGCGAGCGACCAAATGGTGTAAATTGCCCTCAAGATGACCCCATCGCCGGTTGAAACCGGTTGGCGATAAAATAAATAATGCGATTGTCACTGTCATTTTGAATAACTGATTCTAAGTAAACCAATCGCTGTTATCTCCACAAAACTATGTTGTCTAAAAATTGGAAACAGCAGGCTTTTGAAAAACCGATATTCGTTCCGGCTAGCGAAATCGGTTGACGCTTAACATGTAAACACGATATCGGAAATCGCTTTCGTCTTCAGAAAGTTGTGTGCACGTATGGGTGGTGAGTGAGGCTATGTTGTCTAAAAATTGAAAACAACAGACGTTTGAGAAACCGATATTCGTTCCGGCTAGCGAAATCGGTTAACGCATAAATGTAAACACGATATCGGAAATCGTTTTCGTCTTCAGAAAGTTGTGTAGCACGTGTGGGTGGTGTGTGAGGCTGGGTTGCTTTGTAGTGCTGAACACAGGTGGGGTACCGCGCGGTTGGCAGGCCTGCAGCGTGGGCCTCTCCAGCAGAACTGGTCCAGCTGCAGCAGGGCGGAGGCGCTGCTGGAGGCTGGAACCACGCCAGCGCATAACTTACCCTGGACAGCGGCACAGCTGCGCTCAGGGTCGGCGTCACACGCGGATACTCGGTGCACGCAACTCCCATCAGACCTTCAAGTCAACGTTTTCAACTGAGAGATGAGAAAACTGATCAAGGAAATAATACGCATTGATTTGCGGTCGTGACCTGACAATTCATGCACCAATGGAGCGTATCGTTTGTGTTGATTTCCCAAACGACAAACATTCTACAAGAATTAATGCTGTCACTGAAGAGTGCCATATACAGTCTCGGTTAGCGGATCGCTGTGTATAGGAAACTGAAGAAAGAAATGCGACTGAAAACGTATTTCCCACTCCTTAACCCGTGGTGGTCACAGTAAACGAATTCAACTCACCAGCACTCAAAATTAAAAACAAATGTGACTGGCGTTGATTAGCACACTGGGCTCGCATTCGGGAGGACGACGGTTCAAACCCGCTTCCTGCCATCCTGATTTAGGTTTCCCGTGGGTTCCTGTGAAAGGGCCGGCTGACTTCCTTCCCCATTCTTCTCTAATCCGATGGTCCCCCCCCCCCCCCCCCCCCCCCCTGAATCATCCATTTGTACCTGGTGGTGAACGAAAAATATGTTGTGTGATCTCTAAAGAAATTTCAAACTTGTTTTTTTCTTGTGACAATCCCCAGAAGAAGATGAAACAACAGAATCAGTCATTATGTGCTGGTTAACTGCTTCATACAAAGTTTGTCTGCCGCGCGGGGTAGCTGCGTGGTCTAGCGCCTTGCCACGGTTCGCACGGCTTCCTCCGTCTGAGGTTCGAGTCCTTCCTCGGATATGGGTGTGTGTGTTGTCCTTAGCGTAAGTTAGTTTAAGTTTGATTAAGTAGTGTGTAAGCCTAGGGACCGATGACCTCAGCAGTTTGGTCTCATAGGAACGTACCAGAAATTTCCAAAGTTTGCCTACTTAAGGTTCTAAATACGAAATAGGCATGGAAAATCTCTTTTCATGTGTAGCACGGCTGAAAGGGCAAGCTCACATCAACGGAAGACGTTGCACTAGATCATAAGGGTGATTTGTACTTACAATGCGTGAAGCCAATAAAAAGTAAAAACACTGTGATTGGTGCCGTACCCCCGACGAAAGTATAAAAACGAGTTTCAATCACTTGAACCTATAACGAATACATTTGATAGACAGAATAAAAAGCACGCTTTCAGCAAAATGGTATTTCAAAATGGTTCAAATGGCTCTGAGCACTATGGGACTTAACTTCTGAGCTCATCAGTCCCCTAGAACTTAGAAATACTTAAACCTAAATAACGTAAGGTCATCACACACATCCATGCCCGAGGCAGGATTCGAAACTGCGACCGTAGCGGTCACGCGGTTCCAGGCTGTAAAGCCTAGAACCGCTCGACCACTCCAGCCGGCAAAATGGTATTTAACTCGATTGTAACTTTCTTGTGCTACGACTATTACCACTGCTACTACAACTTCCGCTTTAGTTACGAACGTTAAGCAAAATTAATAATTTTTGTGAGTAGTGACGCATATAGGAGTATGCCTCCGAAAGAGATAGTAATAAAAAACATGTAATTTTTGCCAATATACCTGTTATGAATTATCCGTAGACACATACTTTATGAGGTTTGCTATACATGTCAACAGAGAGAACGGCTTATCAACCTACCCAAAACTGCCAAAGTAGATTTCTGGTGACGTAACTGAAATGAAAACAGCTACATCAAGACCAAGCAGTAGTAACAAAAAGAGACCGTCGAACACTGCGGGAGGTGGTTCTAAAAAATAGCGTGAAATTAGCGGAAGAAATCACTCGATACTTCCAAAGTGCTACCAGTAGTTGAGCAAGCTGTGGGTACGGAGTTTAAACGAAGACAGTAAAATGGTCGAGGAGTTCCTGTAAGCCACAAACTTGTTTAGTCAGTGCCGAGCGAAGCTTGCATTGGGCTGTAAATTACTGGAAACGAGTGATTTGGAATGAAAAATCACGCAATACGGCGTGGCAATCCGATAGAGAGTTAGGGTTTTGCGAATGCGTGGAGAACGTTACTTGCTATCATGCGTAGTACCAAGAGTGCAGAGGCGGTGGTGTTGCGGCATAGGGGTGTTTTTCTTGATTAGGACGTAGTCGCCATATTGCGCTTAGGGAAACGGTAAATGCTGAATGATATGAAAATATTTTAGAGCATTGTCTACTGCGTGCTGTATAGAAATGGTTCAGCATGACAACGGTTTTTCAGAATGACAATGCACCCTGTTATAAAGCAGCATTTGTGAGGCATTGGTTTGTAAACAGTAACGTTCTTGAAATGGACTAGCCTGCCCAAAGACCCGATCTGATCCCAGTGGAACATCACTGGAGACAGTTAAAATGTCGACTTCGCTCCAGACCGCAGTGTCCAACATCACTATCTTCTGCAGTTTCGGGTCTTGAGGAAGAATGGGCTGCCATTCCTCGACAGATATTGAGACACGTTGTAAGGTGTCAGGCAAATCCAACACCTTCCATGAAAACCCTGACATAATAAGCAAATCTAGTAGTATGTCACATAGCTCCGAATAAATCGTGACATGAAATTAACCAAAGCAATACAAGTAACGAGTGAGCAAATGGAATGCCACAGACTAACACAAGAATGCCTAAATGCATGTCGTACCTTCCCACCGTGAGGCAGACGCAGTTCCGAGGGGAGAAACGAGGACAGAAGCCGAGAGCAGAACCGTGTTGAGCTAGAAGGCCCTACGATAACGGACGGAGGGACGGACACCCGCGTCTCCAGCTAACCACTAGGGCTCACCACCCGCACGTTTTAGCGTGAGACTTTGTCGCGTCTCAGGTATGTCAAGGACAACCCCCAGCCCATGTTAAAAGCTAGAGCCCTCCAGAAAAACAGTATAGATCTTACGATTACACAAAAAGGGCCACTACCACCCGCAAGTTTTAGCGTGAGCGTTTTCGCGTGTCTGTTACATTAGGATCACTCCCCAGCCCATGTTCAAAGGTAGAGCCCTCCAGAAGAGCAGTATAGATCTTACGATAACGCTAAAAGGACAACACCAGCTGCAGGTTTTAGCGTGAGACTTTTTAGCGTCTCTGTTACGTTGCAAACTTTAAAAACATTGCCCCACCACGAAAAGTATAACGTTTCTCATTGGATAGACAGAATTTTTGGTCAGATGAAAACACAGCCAGATAGTTTTTTTAAACCAACTTCGGTAAATTGTAGTAACGAGAAGTTAGAGTAGGGTTAGTTCCGAGACGGCGGGCTGGTTGGTTGCTGCGCCGGCCGCTGCCGCCCTGACGCTGCTTAGACACCGACAAGGTAATGAACGCACGCGATGCCGCATTTTTGAGCGCATAAGGCTTCACTCAGAGCTGCAGAAGTCTCATCTGTTACACCCCCTTTTTGCGTAATACTAGTGACGATCGTTAATTAAAACTCATGGTGTTGACATTTGCCACTTGAAGTAAAGATCTGAAATGCGATGATTTTTCTATTTTATAGTTATTGAGAAGCCACATCAGCCACTGTAATTTACGACAAGTTAGATAAGTAATTGAAGATAATTGAGGGTCACTGTAGACCATTTTGATAGTTTTCTCTTTTGTGAAACTTAATTTAAACCTAGATTATAGATGTGATATGGCATAGGTCATCCTTCGATCGATTGTAGAACTTGGAAACCCATTTAAGGAATATTCGTTCACATTTTAGTTGAACGCAGTTGGTTTTTACCATCCTGTATTAAAACATTTCCTTTTATCAATAGTGCAATTTATAAACGATGTTTTGTGAGTAGAATAAAATTTCCAATGGTAAACTTAACTGCTCTTTCGACGTTATTTTACCAGCTAACTAAAAATAGCAAAGCCTTGAACCCTTTCCACTAAATTTAGTTAGTATTAAGATTCTTTTACAGGGAGTGCAGTGGAGCTGACGCTGAGATCATTTAGTACTTGGTTATATCATCGCTAGTCTCACTGAACTCTTCTGAATTCTACATGTCATGTGTGGTCTGGCGTCTCCTTACCAGCAACAGGTCCCAGGTTCAAACTAGTTAATTCCCTAAAAAACACGCTCAGAGCGTCGTTGCGCGAAAGTGGTAGGGAGACACGATTTAGTACAAACAGACACCACCATGAATGTTTAGAACGTCATTGAAACTACCCCCAGCATAGTTCAAGCGGTCATAAAGGCGACCGGTTGACACAGCCCATATTAATGTCGAATAGTAACTTGTAATGTTACCCTCCCACACACCACCATTAAATTTCTCTTACTCTCTTCATTATTTTCAAAAGCTTCCAGAGGCGTAAGATATACAAAAGAAAACTTGTTACTTATCTTTATTTTCTCTTCGTGTTGTTGGCTCCAATTCTTGCGTCTAGCGGTACATTCCTGCGACTGAAATTTTGATTTATAACGTTGGGGGTTCCTGATGACTAAATAACTGATGAAAATTTGCATGTATATTGCTTGAATTTTATTCTTTGTCACATTTTTAAATATCACACCGTTTTTACAATATTCATTCAGTATTCCAGCTTACATTTTTTGTATCGATCATATACATTCGTCTGTCTCCATTAGAGGCATGCCCACTACGCCTAACATTCTGCCGAACTCACAATATTCCAAAGAGTTTACAAAACAAAACAGCTTACAAACTTCCTTGACAAAAGTAGGGTCTTTACCACACTATATCATTATCTTATAGCCGGCCGGAGTGGCCGACCGGTCTAGGCGTTGCAGTCTGGAATCGCGCGACCGCTACGGTCGCAGGTTCGAATCCTGCCTCGGCCTTGGATGTGTGTGATGCCCTTAGGTTAGTTAGGTTTAAGTAGTTCTAAGTTCTAGGGGACTGATGACCTCAGATATTAAGTCCCACAGTGCTCAGAGCCATTTGAACAGACGGAGCAGACTGGAAAGAAGGGAGAAATACCGTATGTGTCGTTATGCAAGGGAAATGCATTTGTCACGGTGGTAAATGGTCGTTTGCGAGGTGCCCGACTCCTTATGACCTTTACCTGCAGTTCCGATCGCAATGTTCTCTCGCAAAGTGTCTGAGGTGGATCTTCGTTCATTAACAGCAGCAATTACTG
Source organism: Schistocerca gregaria (assembly GCF_023897955.1). Classification (NCBI taxonomy): domain Eukaryota; kingdom Metazoa; phylum Arthropoda; class Insecta; order Orthoptera; family Acrididae; genus Schistocerca; species Schistocerca gregaria. Next base: position 274,358,897 of record NC_064926.1, read on the forward strand.
TCGAGTTTGAAAGTGATTGTCGTTGACAAGGCGTGACACCCGCCTCCAGTGTGTGTGGAATAGGATGTTTCTACGAGCGACTTTCTTACCTCGTGTTGCATGGCGGCGGGTGGCACATCGTACCTTCTACACATTTCGTACAATCCACGCTGATTCAACAAAAAGTCGAACAACTTCATTTACGGCATGTTCATGAGCACATCCAAACGCAGTGGCCTTTTCTCTCATTTAGTCATGTCTTCATATGTAGATCCATGCGATCTTCCAGATTTAACGTTACCGTGATTACCTTAAATCGCTTAAGGGTAATGTGCCGCTAATGACTTCGTCGTCGACGGGACATTAAACCCTAATATTCCTTTTTTTCTAAAGCGGTTTGGATGTGTTCTTTTAATGGAGTAACTAACCTTCAATTCAGTGAGCTTACCTGTAATATTTCGCAACAGCGCACCACTCTAAAGCCTCTATTCTCGTTACCGCTGGAATTAAAGGATAGTCTGAACTTGATTTCTTTCACTTACACGGTACGTTACCTGTATCACGACTCTTACATCTCCCTCCTTTTCTTTATCTTGTATCTGCACGTGAGCCGACTCTGAGCCTTCGTCCTCTCTCTGTAGTTGTAATTAGATAACAATGGAGATATTAATGTACATTACAACGAGTTAGGCGTTTCTTCTGATCACGGTCATCCTCAGTTACGTGCTTCCTCATTCAAGGCCACAGATGATCGTTACCGAGAGCTCTAAATGGACATTAAATTGAAACTTAATTAATCTCGCTGATCTCTTAACACAAGGTGTCTGGGCAGTCACTGTGTAGCTATAAAAATGAGAGGAAAGAAGTGTACAAAACAACCAGGTTTTTTTTCATATTACGTGGACTTTTTTAATTCAGTCTTTCTTATTGCTGCTTGTTGTAGTCACTGCAAGTGTAATAACATTAGAATAAAATTTTGTATGATGCATGTGTATGGCTCACTGGTAACGTGCCAGATTAAAAGTGTAAAGGTCTCGGATGCGATCCCAAGTCAATCCCAGGATTTTTTTAACTGGCTGATTAGGTCAGAGGTCGGAGGAAGGTAACGGCATGTCTCCTCCGACCGGACCATGTCTAGTAAAGCTCCGTCGTTTCCAAAACAATCTGGTTATTGATGACTGCACTACTTATAATCCTAAGTATATTTTGAATAGTATTAATGTTAAAGATACGGAAAGGATAAAAAGGAAACGTGCGCGCACACACACACGCACACACACTAATCTACGTACACGCACCTACAAATACAAAATACTTAAAACTACAAAATTCAATTACAATTGTACATTATAAGGATAACATGGGACCATGTGTAGCAATAAAATTTCGGTATGAAATGTTGTAGCTATATATGGCCCCATGATACAGGTAGACTATAGTTGAATGTTGTAGTTGTAACTGTTTTAAACGTGAGCGTAAGATCACGTATTTGTGGATATTTGTACAAAGTGAGAGTAAATTACTTGATATATCTTTACCATAATGCAGTTTCAAGACATTAGTTTCAGATGGCTGCGGAGTACTGACATAGATTTAGTAATTGACACATTCTTTCTTATTTCTCATGGACACTGTGTTTGAAACCACTAAACAGTCAATTTTATTTCAATTTATTAGCTTTCAGGACGTGTCCCTACAGCAATCTCAATAGTGGAATGTCAATCATGACGATACGAACCTAACGACAACACCCAGTCCCCGAACGGAGAAAATCTCCACCCGGCCGGGTATCGAACCTGGGCGCTTCGCTTAGGAATCTGCCCTGCTGGTCAAATAATTACAGTGATAACAGGATGTAGTTCCATCTGTGATACATTCTATGTAAAAAGTCTGCCATTTAAGCAATAATTACTGTCCTTGGTTGTCTGCTTCGACTTTCGTCAAATGGCCTTCGTCAGACATGATATGAATGTGTGTCCATCTTGAAACCGGAAACATTGAGGGGACACTGCGCTGTACAGCCAAGCCTAATGCAAATTAAATCGCTCGGATACGCCGCTGGGGAAGTTCCAAGGTAAGCGACAGCCAGCCGGATGTGTTCTGAATAGCGTCTGTCCGCTTCTGTCTCAGGCACTCCCAATCACCGAACTTTCACTATGCTGTCTTAATTTATTTAACATTGTTGATATCACTAGGAGATATGAATAATGTGTGTCGAATTCAGCATGTGGGTAATTACACAGAAATATTAATGAGGATCTGAACACAGTGGGCCACAAGGACCGTCCACACTTGAGTGTGATAAATGAGCGAGTTTTGTTTAGTTGTACATCTCCAACGTATGTTCTGACTGAGACTTTTTGCTGTTGTAACAAACATCCCCGTTTTATTCATAGGGTACAATCTGACTGGACTATCTGGTAACGCTGTTCGTGCGTTGTCAGTGACGCAAGTTCGTCACGCCACGGGCATCGATGTGGACTTTCGTGTGTGAAAGTTTGCGAAGAGCACTCTGTTCTCTCCCAATAATAATAACCACAGAAGTCTACTATTGTGTCCATGGCCATGTCTCTAGCGAAAAACATCGCCATGGCACTGAAAGGTACGAGAGGACCTTAAAAAGTAAGTTACACGTTATTATGGCAGGCCAAGTAATTTCAATTAATACTACGCTATTCATCAAAGTGACGAAAAACATGACACTATTTTTCAGCATATTCACCGAGGCCCTGTAAACTACGGTTGGAACCTTCTGGCAATCGTTTAGTTCCTCAACAATGGAAGTCCGTTCCTTGGCCACGAAACCATTCTACATCTACATTTACATCCATACTACGCAAGCCACCTGACGGTGTGTGGCGGAGGGTACCTTGAGTACCTCTATCGGTTCTCTCTTCCATTCCAGTCTCGTATTGTTTGTGGAAAGAAGGATTGTTGGTAAGCCTCTGTGTGGGCTCTAATCTCTCTGATTTTATCCTCATGGTCTTTTCGCGAGATATACGTAGGAGGGAGCAATATACTGCTTGACTCCTCGGTGAAGGTGTGTTCTCGAAACTTCAACAAAATTGTTCAAATGGCTCTGAGCACTATGCAACTTATCTGAGGACATCAGTCGCCTAGAACTTAGAACTAATTAAACCTAACTAACCTAAGGACATGACACACATCCATGGCCGAGGCAGGATTCGAACCTGCGACCGTAGCGGTCACGCGGTTCCAGACTGCAGCGCCTAGAACCGCATGGCCACACCGGCCTGCAACAAAAGCCCGTACCGAGCTACTGAGCGTCTCTCCTGCAGAGTCTTCCACTGGAGTTTATCTAACATCTCCGTAACGCTTTCGCGATTACTAAATGATCCTGTAACGAAGCGAGCTGCTCTCCGTTGGATCTTCTCTATCTCTTCTATCAACCCTATCTGGTACGGATTCCACACTGCTGAGCAGTATTCAAGCAGTGGGCGAACAAGTGTACTGTAACCTACTTCCTTTGTTTTCGGGTTGCATTCCCTTAGGATTTTTCCACTGAATCTCAGTCTGGCATCTGCTTCACCGACGATCAACTTCATATGATCATTCCATTTTAAATCATTCCTAATGCCTACTCCCAGATAATTTATGGAATTAACTGCTTTCAGTTGCTGACCTGCTCTATTGTAGCTAAATGATAAAGGATCTTTCTTCCTATGTATTCGCAACACATTACACATGTCTACATTGAGATTCAATTGTCATTTCCTGCACCATGCGTCAATTCGTGCAGATTCTCCTGCATTTTAGTACAATTTTCAATTGTTACAACCTCTCGATATACCACCGCATCATCCGCAAAAAGCCTCAGTGAACTTCCGATGTTATCCACAAGGTCATTTATGTATATTGTGAATAGCAACGGTCCTTCGACACTCCCCTATGGCACACCTGAAATCACTCTTACTTCGGAAGACTTCTCTCCATTGAGAATGACATGCTGCTATCTGTTATCTAGGAACTCTTTAATCCAATCACACAACTGGTCTGATAGTCCAAATGCTCCTACTTTGTTCATTAAACGACTGTGGGGAACTGTATCGAACACCTTGCCGTGTCTATGGCCCTCTGAGTCTCGTGGACGAATAGCGCGAGCTGGGTTCCACACGACCGTCTTTTTCGAAACCCATGCTGATTCCTACAGAGTAGATTTCTAGTCTCCAGAAAAGTCATTATACTCGAACATAATACGTGTTCCAAAATTCTACAACTGATCGACGTTAGAGATATAGATCTATAGTTCTGCACATCTGTTCGACGTCCCTTCTTGAAAACGGGGATGACCTGCGCCCTTTTCCAGTCCTTCGACAACTGCTGTATGAATGTCCTCCTCATTGGAGAATCTGTTTCCCGTGGCCTTTGTCAAATTGTTGGCACCTTTTCACTACGGTTGGACATGACACTGCATTTGGCCTCTAAGGCACCAGAATTTAATGCTGAATATATGTGAAATTTAAACGTTTTGCCTACAAGAATCGTACTGCTCTGCATATTTCAACTATGGAATCCTTTTCTAGTTGCTGTGCCTCTTCAATTGCAGACTGTAGCACGCGTGTTACATCTACTGCAGTAGAACTGTGTCTGCAGGAAACCATGAACATGTAGCCTCTTCTCACAATGCGCCACTCTTGTTGCGGAACGGTCTTAACGTGGGACGACATAAGTAACTTACTGTCTGAAGTCTGTAAGTACGAGAAAAAACGATTACAAAAGCAAACTTTAAGACTATCAGCTACCCGCAACTCTGCTCGTGTGTCAGTGGTTTTGTTATAATGGTGACGGTGAGTAAGTATGGTGCTGTACGTGTAGTAACATCAGCTGCCGTCATGTGTTGGCCTGTTCCGGCAAGCATAGCCCGTGATGTGTGTCCCGCCTCTCCCCTCCACTCCCAGCGCATGATGTGGTGGCATCCGCAGCAGCCTTGCCACGCAGTGCGTCAGATAGCATGGGCAGGAGTGCGCATCCATTCATTGTGCTACTGAAGTAGCTATTATTAACACAACGTCTACATAAAGCATAAAATTTAATAATCTGTTGTCCATAGGTGCGACTGTCAAAAACCCTTTCCCTCAGAAACGGGAAGACGTAAAAAAATTGAAATTTCCGTCAGATACTGGGGTGAATGGCCCCTTGGCCATGTAAAAAAGGGAAGCTTCTGAGTCAATGCAATTAAAAGATTAGTCGTTTATGTCACATATTTTGATAATCGCAAACTCCCAAAATGGTTCAAATGGCTCTGAGCACTATGGGACTTAACTTCTGAGGTCATCAGTCCCTTAGAACTTAGAACTATCTAAACCTAACTAACCTAAGGACATCACACACATCCATGCCCGAGGCAGGATTCGAACCTGCGACCGTAGCGGTAGCGCGGTTCAAGACTGTAGCACCTAGAACCGCTCGAACCACTCCGGCCGGCCGCAAACTCCCTCATCAAAGCCCATGTGGTACTTCCGTTGGCCTAGAGTCATAAAATTTGGCATGAAACAAGGTTCTACAGCCATAAGTAAACGGGAAAAATCTGAAAATCGTTAATTTGTAATTACATCACCCAATAAATGTTTCTTTCGTCATTTATTATCTGACGTCAAACTTGAAATTAAAACAAGCAGCAGCTCTGCTTTCCGGTTGACTGGGTCGCAACGGTAAAAACCAAACATCAGGTAAGGAATGACTTTAATGCTTACATGACACGTTTCGGAATATACCCATCATCAGATACCCAGACTGATCTGCGAATGACTACTCGGCGAATGTTTGTTTCACATACAACGCCGTATCTACATCCAGCAATCGCTTCCGGATGTCTGGTGAAGGATAAATTCCGAAACACGTCATATGAGCAATAAAGTTATTCCTTGCCTGATGTCTGACTATACCATTGTGACCCCAGACAGCTTGGATGTAGAGTTGCTCATTATTGTAACAATGGACGACTGATTACAGCATGCTTTTATGTCACATATTACTGAAATTAGAACATTCTCGCAAATCTTGAAATACTTGGGACTGATATCTTACCAGCATCAGTGTCGATAACAGGCAAAAACAGTCGACATTCTCGTTTCGCGAAATAGATAAATAGACTATATACATAATTAAGTTTGACGGACTGTGTATAATCTTTCTGTTGTTCCCATCTATGTTTGGAAAGGTCAATCTTTCTATTTTTTTTTCACGGTGGAGCATCATTACCCTTCCGTCTTGCCTTCCCTCAGCTTCCTGTGGCTCTTAGGTTTTGCGTCTGTGGGCTGACGAACCGTGGCGTATCTGTTGTTGGCGACAGGCGTGGTCAGCCTGTGAAGGGGAACGTTTTCCTAGCTGTAAAGTTCTCTGCAACCAGTCAGGTCACGATTCAACCCACGTGGGCTGAAAAGTAATTGTATTTAACGAAAGTTGTATTTTTTTATTTTTTTAGAATATATTTTTATTTGCGAGAATTTTAATTGTCACTGGATCGGTACCCATTGTTCCGGGACGTATATTTATTTCAGTTGTATTATTAGTCATTCTCCTCCTTCCCCCTCTGTGTCTCTTCTTCTTCTCTCCTCCCCTCTCTCTCTCCCTCCCCCCCCCCTCTCTCGCTCTCTCTCTCTCTCTCTCTCTCTCTCTCTCTCTCTCTCTCTGTGTGTTCGTCTCTTTCTCCCCCTTTTTCTCTGTCCACTTCCTCTATCCCCCATTCTCTGTCCAAGTCCTCCTCCCCCTCTGTCCATCACCACCTCCTCCTTTCTTTATACATAAAACTTCTCTGCCCCCCTGTCCCTGTACTTCTTCTCTTTCGTTTCTCTGTCCATCTGCTCCTCCCCCTCTATTTCTGCTGTACAATGATATAATTTGGTTGGTACGTTCAGCAGCATATGTGGATACTGTCTGCTAAATTTGTATAGAATATTGTGAATACAGTAAGTATCAAAGAAGAAATTCAAACGTCATGCACAGTGTAGCAGTTTTTCAAGAGTCTCACTGTTTATAACGTCATACCTCCTGAACTAGGTGCCGTACAGTAATGTAATTTGACGCTTTCAGTGGAATATTTGAAGATTGTCTGCAGAATACGACGTGAATACACTCAACTAGTAAAGAAGTAATAAATTAAAACGTCATACCTGATACGAAAATGAACAGCGAAACTGTAGTAAGTGTTAAATTTGTAACCTTTCATTGTTATGTGGGGGGCTGTCAGTGAGAAGTGGTTTCGTAAAGGTTTAAAATTACGTGTAGTGTTTGTTGTAAGTACCATATGCTACGTTCTCGAATACTGGATTAACAAAATCGGGGTATTCACGCGTCATGGCCGACACTCCTTTTTCACCTCACAGTTACCCGTTTTGATAGATCCGTGGTTCTTGCCCCACAACGATTATTTTCAGACAGTACGCGGTATCTGACCACCAGATGCCCTGTCTCCCCTTTGGACTCTCTCCCGCCCCTTTAACACGGGCTTCAGCATACCATATTAGCGACCGTGTTGGCGGTTGGTGTGGCACAGTGCAACAGCGAAGTGGTGATCAGTGGTTCGGTCAGCGCACCAGCAGCAGCCGGCGGGCGCTGCTGAGAAGAACAAAGGGGCCGCCACGCAAGCCGCCTGCAGCGCTCCAGTTAGCCCAGGGCTGGCGCCGGCCGTCCGCAGAAACACAGCACTGCTGTAAATGTACCAAAGAGCCGACAACAAGCCAGGCCAATCCACATTACACACGATATTCACCGCGCTTAGGTTACAAACGTGTGTTACGTGGTGCCATTTTCTGGTCTCCTGTTCGCATAACATGGTTCCTACTATCATAACCGGCCGATGTGGCCGCGCGGTTCTAGGCGCTTCAGTCTGGAACCGCGTGACCACTACGGTCGTAGGTTTGAATCCTGCCTCGGGCATGGATGTGTGTGATGTCCTTAGGTTAGTTAGGTTTAAGTAGTTCTAAGTTCTAGGGGACAGATGACCATAGATGTTAAATCCCATAGTGCTCAGAGCCATTTGAACCATTTTATTATCATAACATGGCTGCTAAGGTGCGAAGGTAGCGGTTAGGATGGCTCACGCTGTGCATTTGTTTTGGATTTTATGTGAACAGGGTCCAGTGACACAAATGAGATCACCCTCTATGTTCGACGTCAGCGTGAAATAATCACTCACAGATGGCAGGTGACTGCACTAGCTGTGGAGGATATATAAAGCATGTCGGGGGACACGGAAAACAGTGCAGGAGGACGGAGCGATTTATCTGACGTCCAAAAGAGCATGATTATTGGCTTTCGAACCAAGGGTGGAAGCATTTCCGAAACAAGACTGTAAACTGTCCGTGGGCCGCCATAGACTAAAGAATTCCGTGGTCAGCAAAATGGCGGTATCCAAAAATGGCGCCGAGGAAACTGGATGAATAGACGTGCCATTGTAGAGCAACTGAACGTCCAGATGAACCAAGCGGCTAATAATAATGTCTCCACAACAACCGTTCAGCGAACGTTGTTGCTTATGGGCCTCTGAAGCAGGCGCCTGGTTCATTCACCCATGCTGCTGCTATTCTTGGCCAATGAATGGCTGGAATTTGCACACCAGTACCGCATCTGTACGTTCACAGAGTGGCGAGTGGCCTTTTCAGATGAATCACGTTTTATGTTCCATCGGACAGATTGCCGTTGGAGTGTTGGGGACCATCTCCAAACCCACATGCAGTGTATCTTCGGTATGATGGCATCTACCAGCAGGACAATGCAACATGTTACACAACTCGCAGTGTTCGTGGATCGAACTCAAGGATGAGTTTACCGTACCTCCTGGTCACCAGACTCTCGAATCGAGAAAAGCACTTGGAACGGACTGTTCGCGCCATGGATCCTCAACCGAGAATCCTGGTGCAGCTGGACACAGCATTGGAATCAACATGGCTCCACATCACTGTCGGTACCTTGCAGAACCTTACTGACACTGTTCCTGCTCGTCTGCCAATAGTCCGTGCTGCTAACGGCGGTTGTTCAGTTTTATAACAGGTGATAGCATTAACGTGACGGGACGGTGTATGAAGTGTATCAGTTAGTTGAGAAAACTGGCACACTTATCAGCCAAAACAGGTGACCACAGCCCACTTCAAAACTGAACGCCGCCTGGTTGTATTGTAGATATTTGACGTGCTGAGGAAAGTGTATAAGTGAATGGGGAGAGGAAGGGTCGCAGATGGCGAAATACACTGAAAAAATCAACTTTGACAATACATATTTTTATGGTCCAGCGACTGGAAATGATTTCGGAAACAGCGAAGGCGATTGGATGTGCTACTGTCATGAGCATCTTTGGATAATGCTGGAAGGGCAATGAAACCACAACAAGGTAATGGGCATCCACACCACATCACGGACCGTGGAGGGCAGAGGCTTGTCTGCTCTGTAGATTAAGATAGACGACGATCAGTGGCTGATCTGACCGCAGAGAACGTTGCTGAAGCCGCCATAAATGTTTCGGAGCACACTGTTCAGCACGCGTCCGTTTCTCGATTAATATCAGTTGCGATGGCATTAGGGAAGGGATCAGAAAGACTCTAGCATGGATCAATAGAAACTTGCCGCCTGGTCGAATGAATCGCATTTCTTGTTACACCATGCAGGCGAACGGCTGCTCGAAATACACACTGCGCCACAGACGCAGGGCGGTGAGAGCAGTATAATGCTATGGGGGACACTAAACTTGGTTTACATGTGACCTGCAGTAGCAGTGCTAGACATGAAGAAAGATGTAGCCTAGGTGAACATTATTGCGGACCAACATCCTTTCACGATTGATGTCTTCCGTCAGCGGTGAAGGTATCTTACAGCAGTACATGTCATAAGACCAAAAACTTACTACAGTGATTCGAGGATCATGATAGTGAATCCATTTTAACCTCCTGGCCATCAGATTTGCGTGATCTGAAACCGATGGAAAACATTTGAGACTGTATCTGGCGCCAGTTACGCCTACACAAGCTACCGGCCCGTAATTTGCGGGAATTGTGTGACCTGTGCATATACACCCATAGTCACATACTTCAGGAACCCTACCCAGAAGTTAGTCGAATCCATGCCACTCAGAATCTCTGTATGTTGCCTTCCAAAAATGAACCAACGCGTCATTAAGAGGATGGTAATATGTTTTTGCCCATTAAAGTGCATTTGCTTCTTTTCCTTAGCACTGTGTGTGGATCTTTACATAGAGCAACATCTTGTTGCTGCACGAACTAGAGGGGTGTCAGTGCCATGTGAGTGGGCGAATAAACAAAGTTTCGTTCGAAAAAGAAACAGCCTTTAAACAATGTTAGTCGGGTCAATGCTACTCAGAATCGCGATATGTGCCTTCCAAAAGTGAACCAACACGTCATTAAGCGGATGGTCATATGTTTTGGCCCATCAGATTGCGTCTGCTTGTTTTCCTGAGTATTGTGTATGGATCTTTACATAAAGCAACATCTTGCTGCTGTACGTACTAGAGGATGTCAGTACCATGTGAGTGCGCGAATAAACAAACTTCCGTTCAAAAAAGGAATAGTCTTCAAACAGATGTACCCTGCATGAGTGATAGTATACCTACACAGTTCATATCGCCTTGAGTACACTTTTCAGTTTGATGATTGTGAAATTTACAATAGAGGTGTGTGCGTGCTGTGTGATCTGTTTCTGAAATTATTCTTTTGTATGTCACTGTGATTATGATTGTTATTTTCTTTGTTCCAGGTAAGAGGTTGAACATGGAAGAGAAAGCCAACATCAGTGTTTCGAGGAGCATAATTGGTGAGCAACTCGACTTTCTCTCTGCACGATGTAGATTGTTATACTCAGTGTTGTTTTGAATGGGACATTTGACGCCTTTCTTTCTGTATGCAGTAACCATGTAACCATGCCACTGAGATGCACTCGTGTTTTCTATAGCCAACTGAGCTACTTTGAAAAGGGTCAATTGCGGCCTTCTGAATGGCGGGATGACCCTTTAGGAGAAGTGCCACACAAGTTGGACGTTCTACGTCAGTTGTGCAACCATGCTGGTATCAGTAATCACGTGACTATTTCGCACCTGTAGACGAGGTTCTGGAAGTTCAAACGGCACAGCCGCCCGCCAGGGCAGCAGTGCAGATCGTACAGCTACCACAGCTCAGATGAGGGATTGTGAGCCCAGAAAAGTCAACACGAAGTATTGTGAACCGCTTGTTAACAGTGGTAGTACGGGCATGGACACCCCTAGCCCGTCTTCAAGTCACGTCACAGCATCGACGTGCACGGCCCGAATGATGCCATCAAAGGTTCACCTTGAAGGTGGTATTAAGAGATGAAAGCAGATTCTGCCTCCTCACAACTGGTGGTCGTTTGCACGTACGAAGTAGACCAGGTCAGCGCTGTCTCGTAGAGTGCATTCGTTCAAGGCACACTGGCCCCACCGCAGGCGTTACGGTTTGGGATGCGATAAGCTACATCTCTCGTGCACCTTTGGTGTTTTTGGAGGGGACGCTAAGCAACACTCGGTACGTGCAGAATGTTATTGGACTCGTTCTTTTGCAGTTCTTGCAACAGATAAATCATATTTTATTCCAACAGGATAACACTCGCCCACACGCTGCCCATGAAACTCAGCTTGCTCTGCAAGACTTGTAGCAACTTCCCTAGTGGGCACGATCTCCGGACTTTTCTCCAATTGAGCACGTATTGGATACTGTGGGACGAGATGTGGTTCATGCGACTCGTGGAACAACGACTCTTACCGAACTAATTGAAAAGCTCGAGCAGGCATGGCATGACGTATCCCAGGACAGTATTGGCCATATCCCAGGACAGTAGTCGCCATCTGAATGATCGACTGGATACTAGAGTTAGCGACTGTACTGCTGCCTGTAGAGGTTACACCACGTACAAATATGGGTCTTTGAGCGTGATTCTACCTGGTACATCAGAACCGCTTGTGCTGCTGATCTTTAAATGTAATCATTTCATGTTCTCTGAATCCGCTGTTGCATTAATAAATATTGAATGAACTGGAAAACTCTAAAAAGATGTACTAATTTTTTTGCGGCAGTGTATTTCCAGTAGTGTCATCCTATTTTTCTTAACAGTGTGTGGAACTCCGGCGTCGACATCGTATTTGAAGTTTTCAGTCAAGATGTGTTCTGCAAGGGTTGAGTATGCCTTTCTTAAACTCCAATTTCTCCCATGTTCAGCTAACCTAATTACCGCGGCTCTGCCTGAAAGACGAATATATACCTTTACCCAATGCTTGTAGTAAAATAACTTTGCAGAAAATTGGGGAAGTGTTTCCTATTTAACACTAGTAACATATTCTTTCAGAAATAAATCAACTTATGGTTCAATAAATAATTATGATATCAAAGATACTGAAAATTTCCTCCTAATTCTGGAAGAGTGAATGATGGAACACAACTGTAATAGTAGGAATACTATGGTGTCAGGTTTGAAGTAAATTTACTTTTCAGATAAGAATTTAAAAAAAAAGTTTGGATAACATCATGAAAGCGTGTAAAATAAGTTATTGGAACGTGAAAAATAATTATAAACACTACTGTATTTATTAACACAGGGAAGTGACTAAGAGCACCAGTAAAAACAAAGGAGTTAGACAATGTTGTTGTCTTTTCCCAACACTTTCTAATATCTATGATGACGAGATCATAGTAAATTGAAAACAAATTTTCAAGTGTCGTATTATGCTCTCACCTCAGGAAAGATTTACTAGTAGTTGATATACAGACGATGTTGCTGTGCAACAGATAGATGATAGATTAAAACTGTGTGCCGGACCGAGACTCGAACTCGGGACCTTTGCCTTTCGCGGGCAAGTGCTCCAACTGCCCGCGAAAGGCAAAGGCCCCGAGTTCGAGTCTCGGTCCGGCACACAGTTTTAATGTGCCAGGAAGTTTCATATCAGCGCACACTCCGCTGCAGAGTGAAAATCTCATTCTAATAGAAGATAGTTTGCAAAGCGGGCTATACAGCTTAAGAAATATAGCAGAAAGATATGGACTAATAAATATCTCCACTTTAGTCGAAAGTAATAGTACTTCTGGGGAAAAAACGATAACATCAAAAATTGAGGCTAATGGGAGAATATTTGAGCAGGTATTCATTTTGGATGCCAAATATCCTCAACAACAGATCGCGACATAGAAACAATACTTTTCAAATTCAAACATACCGGCTGTCTCTGCCAAGAGTCTTCAGACAAATTTTGTCTTGTGTTTCGGCAGATATTTACAGTTTCGTTTTCTCAATGTGTGGCTGGAGTCAGGACAAACAAATGGTCATCACGCCTTTCATGCGAACTCAGTGTGGATGGAAATCATCGGTTTCATTCCAGTTGCAAACAAAATCATTTTTAAACCAAAATCTTACATGCACTGTCAATAGAACAGTCCAAAATTAGACTAGTGCGATATTTGTTTCATCGATATGTTTTAAGAGGGGCAGTAAAACACGAAGAATAAACAGTACTCCGGCAGCGAAAGCACCGTCCTGACCCATGCCAACTGCTATTCAGTTCGCTAGCAGAGTACCGATTCTTCTTCTTATTTTATTGTCCCTAATAACACGTACCGATAAAAAAGTATCGCACTAGACTAATCTGGGGTCGCACTATTGGATGGGCAAGTAAAATTCTGGTTTAAAAATGATTTTGCTTGTAACGGGAAACAAACGACGCTTTGCATCAGCACCGAACGTCGCATAAAAGACGTGATGATCAGCATTTGTTTGGGCTGGCTCCAGCTGCACCTTACAAAAATGAAATTACAAATATCTGTTCAGAGAAAATTCGGCTGAACACTCTTAGGAGAGGCACCCTGTGTATGTGTAAAAATGCATAGAACTCTGAAATATGAAACCAGAAAGGAAACTAAACTGAAACTTCTTTAAACAGTGGTGGTAATGGCATTATTTTATGGAGTTGGAACAGGATTACTCTCAAAGACAGAACGAAGGAAAATTATGGTAACTGAAATGAAATTTCTCGGGGCAGTCAAAGGCTGCACACTGATGGTCAGACGATGAAACACAAGAAATAAGACAAGCACTACGGATTTCCGATATGGGCCGGCCGAGCGGTTCTAGGCGCTATAGTCTGAAACCGCGCGACCGCTACGGTCGCAGGTTCGAATCCTGCCTCGGGCATGGATGTGTGTGATGTCCTTAGGTTAGTTAGCTTTAAGTAGTTCTAAGTTCTAGGGGACTGATGACCTCAGAAGTTCCATAGTGCTCAGAGCCATTTAAACAACTTTTTTCCGATATGGAAAGAAAAAAAATGTAAAGTCAGCTGGTGTAATTATTAGGAAAAAAATGCAGCGAGATCATCTGCGTAGATTCGCCATGAACTACAAACACACTGGACAGCGAAGTGGCGGACGTACCAGATGGTTTCCGGAATAGGCTGTGAAGCCTACTCCTTGATGTGAAGATGGTGGTGGTGATTATGGTGATGTAAATCATCATTAATAAAATGTGATAGTGAAATGCGCGTCGTCGGTTGCGCAACGTTGCTCGGCGCCCGCTGCAGAGTGCAGAGGTTCGACCATCGCCGAGGGCGTCGACTGCAGAACTCGCCCGATCGTCCCACGACTGCAGCAAGTAAGGGCAACGGCCCCTTACACTGGAGGAGCGTTTCCGCGTTCACTCTTCGCATCACTGAGATACACTCATCGAACAGAAATTTCTATTCCACCGTATCATATACGCTGCTAGGAAGTAAAATTACGAAACCTCAAGGCGGCTTGCACCAAGTGTAAGAATTGGTGTCAAGTGTGACACGTGTTTGGAAATGCAAACGTTTGCAATTCAGAGTAGCCACACAAGATCAATGTGAGTAGCTCCACCTACAATCTGTATATAAAGAAAGATTATGCAACGGGTTTCTCGTTCAGAAACCGCATTTGCTAATTTTTGAGAAGGTGGTGTTGTCTGCCGCTGTGGCCGGGAGTTGGTAGGCGCTTCAGTCCAGAACCGCGCTGCTGCTACGGTCGCAGGTTCGAATCCTGCCTCGGGCATGGATGTGTGTGATGTCCTTAGGTTAGTTAGGTTTAAGTAGTTCTAAGTTCTAGGGGACTAATGACCACAGTAGTTGAGTCCCATAGTGCTCAGAGCCATTTAGCTACAAAATAGCAGATCAGCAACTGGAAGCAGTTAATTCCATAAATTATCTGGGAGTACGCATTAAGGTGATTTAAAATAGAATGACGAAATAAAGTTGATCGTCGGTAAAGCACCAGACTAAGGAAATGCAATCTGAAAACAAAGGAAGTAGGTTACAGTATGCTTGTTCGCCCACTGCTTGAATACTGCTCAGCAGTGTGGGATCCGTACCAGATAGGGTTGATAGAAGAGATAGAGAAGATCCAACGGAGAGCAGCGCGCTTCTTTACAGGATCATTTAGTAATCGTGAAAGCGTTACGGAGATGATAGATAAACTCCAGTGGAAGACTTTACAGGAGAGACGCCCAGTAGCTCGGTACGGGCTTTTGTTTAAGTTTCGGGGAACATACCTTCACCGAGGAGTAAGCAGTATATTGCTCCCTCCTACGTATATATCCCGAAGAGACCATGAGGATAAAATCAGAGAGATTAGAGCCAACACAGAAGCATACCGACAATCCTTCTTTCCACGAACAATACGAGACTGGAATAGAAGGGAGAAGCGATAGAGGTGCTCAAGGTACCCTCCGCCACACACCGTCAGGTGGCTTGCGGAGTATGGATGTAGATGTAGATTTGAACCATTTGAAGGCGGTATTGTGCCTCATGTAAGAAGGAGAAACTGTACCAACAACACGCTTCTGTAACTCCATGTTAAATAAGTGGAAGAACGGGACTGCAGACGGTCGACGATTTTCAGAAAACAGATATCCAAGTGCCATGAATTTGCGGAATAATTTTATTACGCTACCGGTTTCGGTGTCTCATTGGGGCTTGAAGACGATGCCAACGAGGCACGGAAACCGGTATCATAATAAAATTATACCGTAAATTTACGGCAGTTTGATATCTGTTCTTTGCAAGTCTACCAACACGTGTCGGAATGTGACGACGACAGTATCGTGGTTTATGGAGAATGCGGTGCATCTCTAACTGAAATTGCTGATCGCTTTGGTCGAGCCTGCTTAAAACTATGTATGAGCTTGCATACCACAGAGGTTGGTGGACTTGGAGAGACGACACCTCAGATTAAGATTGGCAATAAAATGACTTAAAGTTTCCGGGATGTATAATAGGCAAATGAAAACGAAACTGATGGGAAAAATTATAAAAACTGTTCATAGTTTCAAAAGTAATCACCATAACAATTAATGCATTTATCCCACTGTGAGACAATAAGGTCAATGCCTTCACGGAAAAATGTTTGCGGTTTCCTGTGGAACCATAATTGTACCCAGGCGTTGACATTTTCGTCCGAAGGATATCGGCGGCCACGAATGTCTTTTTTAGGGTTTCAGGAATATGGAAATTTTATGAGGAGAGGTAGGGACTTAGTGAAGATGTGTAAGGGCTTCCCAACGAAGCTTCTGCAGTGTTGTCGAAACAACCTGCCAACAAAATGCCCGCCTACATGTTGCCAAGATTGTTTCGTCGACGCTGCAGAGGTTTGGCTGGGAAGCCCTTACACAACTTCCGTACACTCTCGATCTCCCCCCCCCCCCTGCCCCCTACTATTTTTCGAGCCCTAAAGAAAGACTTGCATAGCCGTCGATGTCCTTCGGACAAAGAGGCCCACACCTGGGTACAGTCATGGTTCTGTAGGCAACCGCAAAGATTTTTCCGGGAAGACATTGGCAGTCGCGTCTCACAGAGGGATAAATGTATTATGTTAACAGTTGTTGTATAAACTTTAGAAATAATTAATTATTTACTTACTTTTTCTCCCTGTGTGTCGATTTCATTTGACTGCACTAATAAACAAGGTTGAGAGAAGATGGTTTATCAGCTGTCCTTTACAATCTGACAGGCGAAAATGTAATGCCGGAGTTGAACGAAGAGAACTTTCAGGGTGCTCAAGCTGGCTATGAAAATAGTCTCTATCTGGCTCATGCAGATGACATTTCACTAGTATGTACGGGAGCCAGACTGGGAAAAAGTATTCAGACCCAGGAATTGGTTGCATCTTGGTTCTAGATACAAGTTAGTATGAATTATATTAGTACAAATTAGTATGAGAAGACTGACAAGGAGAACAAGGCAAGTGCCATCACAAGATAACACAAGATCACATGTTGCCATTACTGTCCTATCTCGATACAGGGAGTGTTAGACTTTTGCCCTAGTCAGCATGTTTTACAGAACTCTCGCTCATTGAGAACATATGCTCACGGATTGTTGAGAGCACATTACTACTTCACTTGCCATCATTGATATAATCTGGCAAAGAGGTCAAGCAGCATGGAATGACATAAACGTGTCTGTGATACAAGCTTACAAGCTTAGTATAAGTCAGTGCCCAGTCGTGATAGAGCTGATGTTGCTGTCTGTGGTGACAAATCTGAATCGCAAATTTCACACCCTATAGATACCCATGAATCACCTAAAAATTTAATATATTGTTCCTGCTCTACTGTATATCCACAACAAGTTTCGGTACTTACCATCCTTTACAATTTTAATGGCCAGTTGTGTAGCGTTGTCTCCACTTGCACTGAACAATATTACGAACATGGTCGGATGGCAGCTTGAATGCCTCCGAAGACATTGTTGTTCTTTCTGCACTAGTTGAGGAATATATGAATGTGTACGGGTTTATAATGGGTTCCGGGTGTTCAACCGAGTTGTTGTTTCTATTGTCGGCGTAGTATTTTGACGACTGGGAAAGCCGGGAAAGGAGAGAGTAGAAGTATCAGAGAGGTGATTCTACAGAAGAATGTTGGAAATTAGGAGGGCTGATAAGGTTCTCCGCAGAATCGGCGAGGAAACCACTGACAAGAAGAAGGGGCAGGATACTTAGATATGTGTTAAAGGGAATACCTACCGTGGTACTAAGAGAAAACCGTAGAGAATAAAAACTGTAGAGGGGAAGACAAGGACTGGAATACGATAGCAAATAACTCAGGATGTAGGTTGGAAGTGCTAGTCTGAGATGAAAAGGATGGCACAAGGGAGAAATTCCTGGTGGGCTGCATCAGATTATGAGCTATTTTTGGTCTGACCCGGCATTTTGTAGACAAGTTCGATTGCCGACGTCCACTGCACCGTTTGATTCAACAAATTTTACATAATTAACACAAACTTCTGCAATGACTGATGTTTTTTAGAAAACATGTATTGTGGCTGATGAACCGTAACTTAATTTTTTTTTTTTTTTACAGTCCATTTGAATTTGTGGTCGTGGTGTTGTAGTGGATAGACCACTAGATTATGGTCTTACAGGTCAGAGATTCACTCTGTAGGGGTGACGGCGATCGAGAAAAATATTTATCAGACTTCAATTACACATCTTAAAATCGTTGACCTCGCGAGGCAGACACGCCCCACCACAGCTTGGCAAGCTGGCGATGGCCAGCGGACGGTTGGCTTGCAGCCTGGCCCTGCGATCCTGAAGTCAGGCTTTCAGCAGCCCAGCGGCCTATTATTCGTCCTAGGTCCTGAAGTCATTGGCGCTGTGCTGCGACGGCATTCTGCTGCAGAACGCCAAAGAAATTGGTAGAGGCCTTCATATTCAACTACAGAGATAAATAAACAGGCAGAATACGGCGCTGCGGTCGACAACGCCTCTACAAGACAAGTTTCTGGCGCAGTTGTTAGATCTGTTACTGCTGCTACGATGGCAGATTATCACGATTTAAGTGAGTTTGAACGTGGTGTTATAGTTAGGGCACGTGCAGTGGGACACAGCATCTCCGAGGTAGCGACGAAGTGGGGATTTTCCCGTACGACCATTCCACAAGAGTACCGTGTATATCAGGAATCCGGTAAAACATCAAATCTCTGAAATCGCTGCGGCCAGGAAAAGATCCTGCAAGAACGGGACGAACGACGACTGAAGAGATCGTTCATCGTGACAGAAGTGCAACCTTGCCGCTAATTGGTGCAGATTTCAATGCTGGGTCACCAGCAAGTATCAGCTAGCGAACCATTCAACGAAACATCAGCGATACGGGCTTTCGGAGTCGCAGGCCCACTTGTTTGCCCTTGATGACTGCACGACACAAAACTTTACGCCTCGCCTGGGCCCGTCAACACCGACATTGGACTGTTGATGACTGGAAACATGTTGCCTGGTCGGACGAGTCTCGTTTCAAATTGTATCGAGTGGATGAACAAGTACGGGTATGGAGACAAGCTCATGGACCCTGCTTGCCAGCAGGGGACTGTTCAAGCTGGTGGAGGCTCTGTAATGGTGTGGGGTGGGTGCAGTTGCAGTGATACGGGACCCCTGATATGTCTAGATACGACTCTAACAGGTGACACGTACGTAAGCATCCATTCGTGTCTATGGTGCATTCCGACGGATTGGGCACTCCCAGCAGGGCAATACGACGCCCCACACGTATCCGAGATTGCTACAGAGTGGCTCCAGGAGCACGTTTCTGTGTTTAAACACTTCCACTGGCCACCCTACTCCCCAGACATGAACATTATTGTGTACATCTGGGATGTCTTGCAACGTATTGTTCAGAAGAGATCTACACCCCCTCGTACTCTTACGGATTTATGGACAGCCCTGCAAGTTTCCTTCCAGCACTACTTCAGGCATTAGTCGAATCCATGCCGCGTCGTTTTACGGCACTTCTGCGTGCTCGTTAAGGCCCTATACGATATTAGGCAGGTGTAGCAGTTTCCTTGGCTCTTCAGCGCATTTGGCTCCAGGGCGTATTTGTCACACTATTGCCCAGCCCTCGGTTATCTAGCTCATAACATGGTTCTTTCCCTGGTGTGATGACATCACCCAGCCTATTGTGGCTATTACCGCTGCTTGGTGCAGGTTTCGCTTAGGACAGCTAACCTGCCTCACAATCCTTTCGCTACACTGTGCTTACCAGCTAGTGGTAACTAACGCAACGCTCCATGGCGGCTTTCTTACAAATTCTTACAAGTTTTATTTCAAACTAGCTAGAGACACTACATTGCTACATCTACATATACATGATTACTCTGCTGTTTACACTAAAGTGCCTGGCAGACGGTTCAATGACCCACCTTCAGGCTGTCTTTCTACCTTTCCACTATCGAACGGCGCTCGGGAAAACAAGCACTTAAATTTTCCTGTGCGAGCCCTGATTTCTCTTATTTTATAGTGATGATTATTTCTCCCTATGTAGTTGGGTGCCAACAGAATGTTTTCGCAAACGGAGCAGAAAACTGGTGATTGAAATTTAATGAGAAGATCCCGCCGCAACGAAAAACGCCTTTGTTTTAATGATTAACACTCCAATTTACGCATAATGTCTGTGGCACTATCTCCCCTATTTTGCGATAGTACAAAACGAGTCGCTCCTCCTCTGAACATTTTCGATGTCATCCGTCAGTCCCACCTGGTGCGGATCCCACACCGCACAGCAATACTCCAGAATAGGGCGGACAAGCGTGGTGTAAACAGTCTATTTAGTAGTCCTGTTGCACCTTCTAAATGTTCTTCCAATGAATCGCACTCTTTGGTTTGCTCTACCCACGACATTATCTATGTGATGGTTCCAATTTAGATTACTTGTAATTGTAATCCCTAAGTATTTACTTGAATTTACAGCCTTCAGATTTGTCTGACTTACCGCGTAATCGAAATTTAGCGGATTTCTTTTAGTACTCATGTGAATAACTTCACACTTTTATTTATTCAGGGTCAATTGCCACTTTTCGCACGATACAGATATCTTATCTAAATCATTTTGCAATTCGTTTTACTCATCTGACGACTTTACAAGACGGTAAATGACAGCATCATCTGCAAACAATGTAAGACGGCTACTCAGATTGTTTTCTATGGCGTCAATATAGATCAGGAACAATGGAAGGCCTATAACACTTCCTTGGGGAACGCCGGATATTACTTCTGTTTTACTCGATGACTTTCCGTCTATCACTACGAACTGTGGCTTTTCTGACAGGAAATCACGAATCCAGTCACACAACTGAGGTGATCTCCGTAGGCACTCAGTTTGGTTAGAAGACGCTTGTGAGAATCGGTGTCGAAAGCCTTCTGGAAATCTAAAAATATGGAATCAATTTGACATCCCCTTTTGATAGCAGTCATTACTTCATGAGTACAACGAGCTAGTTACGATTCACAAGAAAGATATTTTCTGAAACCGTGCTGTGTGTCACTAAATCGTTTTCTTCTAGGTAATTCATTATGTTCGAACACAGTATATGTTCCAAAACCCTACTGCAAATCGACGATAGTGATATGGGCCTGTAATTCAACGGATTACTCCTATTTACCTTTTTGGGTATTGGTGTGACCTGAGAAATTTTCCAGTCTTTAGGTACGGAACTTTCTGTGAGCGAGCGGTTGTACGTAACTGCTAAATATGGAGCTATTGTATCAATATAGCATACTCTGAAAGGAACCTGCCTGGTATACAATCTGGACCGGAGGCCTTTGCTTATACTAAGTGATTTTAGCTGTTTTGCAACAGCGAGGATATCTACTTCTATGTTTCTCATCTCGGCAGTTGTTCTGGCTTGGAATTCAGGAGTATTTACTTGGTCTTCTTTTGTGAAGGGCCGGTCGGAGTGGCCGAGTGGTCCTAGGTGCTACAGTCTGGAACCGCGCAACCGCTATCGTCGCAGGTTCGAATGCTGTCTCGGGCATGGATGTGTGTGGTGTCCTTAGGTTAGTTAGGTTTAAGTAGTTCTAAGTTCTGGGGGACTGATGACCTCAGCAGTTAAGTCCCATAGTGCTCAGAGCCATTTGAACCATTTTTTGTGAAGAAGTTTCGGAAAACCGTGTTTAGTAACTCTGCTTTAGTGGCACTGTATCTGAAGACTTGAGATGTCACCATGAGGTGAAAACTCGAATTGCCATAGCGAAGGAGGCGCTGAACAGTAAGAGGAGACAATTATGTGGCAAATTAGATAAAGGACTAAGGAAAAGGCTAGGCAAATGTTTTGTCTGCAGTGTGGCACTATATGTGGCAGAAACATGGACGCTGAGACGAGAGGATGAAAAAAGGTTAGAAGCAATTGAGATGTGGATGAGAATGGAGAGAATAAGCTGGATGGAAAGAGTGAGTAATGAAAGAGTATTGGAAAGTATTACAATGAAATGGATACCCTAGCTGCTTACAGGCGTTGACATACGTCAACGGGGACAGATGAAAATGTGTGCCCCTACCGGGACTCGAACCCGGGATGTCCTGCTTACAGGTCAGACGCTCTATCCATCTGAGCCACCGAGGACACAGAGGATAGCGCGACTGCAGGGATTATTTATCTCTGGCACGCCTCCCGTGAAGCCCACATTCTCAACGTATTGTCCCGCGATACATTCGTAGTGCCCCCGCCCATTATACTCTTTACTCGCGGCGCGTTGCCGATTCCCGTAAGAGTTCGGGCACTGTGCATTCGCACAGAAGAAGAAGATGGTCAAATGGCTGGTGAGCCGTAACTATATATATACACTAAGATGGCATCTGTTCTTTCGGACATGTCCGAAAGAACAGATACCATCTTAGTATATATACATTATTGGAAAGGGTTGGTGAGACAAGATGTCTGCTGAAGGTTGTAAGAGAAAGGAAAAAGAACTTGGGACATTCATTGAGAAGGGAGTGCTTGCTAGCATATGCTTTGGAAGCATTGGTTTATGGGAGAAGACTGAGAGGAGGCAGGAGATAAATGATGATAGACGACATAAAGGGAAGAGGAAATTACGCAGACCTGAAGAGGACGGCAGAAGACCGAACAGCCTGGAGAACTACCATGTGAAAACCTGCCATTTGGCAGAACACTGATGATGATGAGTGGTACTGTGATCAGTGACTTCACCGTTGTTATCGCGCAGTGAAGGTATTAATTGTGTCTTGCCGCTTGTGTGCTTCATGTATGACGACAATCTCTCTGAGTTTTCTGCCATCAAATGAATACCACAATTCTCCTCCTTTTAGTGCCACGGCGAAGGGGAGTACTCCGCCTACAATCGCCAATAGTCTGGTCACGGGCTTGAACCACAGACTTTTTTTTACGTTCTGAATTTTGGACTAGTGTGTGTGTGTGTGTTTTTTTTGGGGGGGGGGGGGGGGTGAGGGCAGGGTAAAAACTGTAGAGAAAGACCAAGCCTTTAATGCACCGAGTAGATTTAAATGGACTGGCTACAGAAAGAAGAAAAGACTTGCACGGAGAACTGCGTCAGATCATTCATCTGACAGATGACTGCTACGACAACAACAGAGTTCGTTTTTGTGTAGCGCTCATAAACAAGCGCGAATATCCAGTAGCAGGAGTGGCCCTCCGAGGAGCACCTCAATAAAACCAAACCGAAGCTGCGAGAGCAGCCGTGGGAACTCTTCAGAATACACACAAAGAACGAGGAGTGAGGTGGGAGGGCAGCGATTAGAGTCGTTGGCTTCGTTTTTCCGCCCCTCCATCTCTCTCCAGATCGCCGGCCGCAGCCCTGTTATTCTCTGTCCACTTCTTACCCGCCGACATCAAACACGTACGCACGCCGCCGCAGATGGCTGTGAGCCCCGGAACGGACCGTCACCGGCGAGTCGGAACAGCGGCCGCGTGTAGCCTCGCGGCGGCCACGGCGTAACAGCGTTAGTGCCGGCCGGCGCCACGTGGGAGCCCGCGCATCCCGTGAGCCTCCTGGACTTCACGCTTCGACGCTCGTCGCCGGTGTTATTGTCGGCAAACATTTTGGATGCTAAGTGCATAGCCAGCGGCGTCCCCCGTCTCACGCCTGTACTTGTGATGGTGGTAGCTAGCATCGCTCCCTGAGAAGGATCGTACAACAAAGGCTAACACAGAATGTACCCATATTAAGCTTTCGGCGTTTCCCTTGGCCGTTTGTAACTTGATATCTACTTCTACATACATACTACAAATACTTCGTTGACGGGGAGTAACTTGTACCACTGTTAGTCCTTCCTGTAAATGGGTTTAAGTAAAAACTATGAGAGGAGACATGAGCCGCCTCTCATATTTCTATCTTACTCTGAGTAATTCGATTTTCCTCTCTAATTGCATGCGGTGAAAAGTTGCTATTCCTTCACACACGGACTTCCCACGCAGCGTCTCTCGTCACCCGGGTGGTCCGGTGACTAGCGGGTTCTGCTAATCTTGAGAGGGTTAAGCCGACAGATGTGAGGGAGTCAAGTGGATGATTTCCAGACGCCGACATTGTCATAAGAGCGGGGGCGACACGCCCACAGGGGCCTGACGGTGTGGCTGGGCTAGGGATTCCGTTACTTCGCAGAAACTTTGTGAAAACACTTTCTGGCGGGCTACCAGAGAGGCGTGGGAATGACTTGTGTTCCCAGACAGTCTTGGCAGGCAAATTCCCGCGTTTGCTGCAGAATCGTAACTGCGATTGGCTGCTCAGGGGATAGCTCCGTGACGCAGCAAAATCGGCGCAGAAATTGGCGCCAAGTATCTCCATTGGTGGAATAGTAGTGTGTCGGCAATAGAGTGGATTTTCCGCCGGTTGTAGAGTTGTTGATTGGTACGTTTAACCACGGCCACTGTCGTGGGGGCGGAAATGTTCTGTGTTCGGCTTGAACAGGTGCTCTTGAGAGCACCTGTTCAAGCCGCCTTTCGGTCGGAGTAGGTTACAAGACTGAGCTGTCGCTGCTCTGGACAGCCTGCCTTCCGTTAGCTGTCTAATATACTTTTATTTGATTGTAACTGTTTGACGAAGTTGGTGATGTTACGACTTCAACGTAACTTTCCGAGTACAGTTGTCAATTGAGCGTTCTGCGTACAAGCGGCCTATGTTGTCTGCCTTGAGCAGTTTTTGTTAAAGTTGACTGTACCGGAGTTCCTGTGTGACTTCTCTCGTTAAAATCACTCACTGTACCGTCAGTGATTATGTAGCAAGCCTTCTTCGTCTCCCCCAAAGCAGTATTTGTGTTGCTAGGAAGTCTTTAGTCTGGAACAGCCAGACCAGGAGAATTCGTTTCGGGCTATACTCGCGACATTATCATCACCACGACGGGACGTCGAAGCAACCAGCCATCGCCTCCGGTATGCCAGATCGTGTCCTTGCAGTTAAGAAGACAGCTTCGTAATGTATGTCCGCAGTACCGGCAAATCAGGGGATTTTGATAGCTGATAATCAGAGCTTAGCAGAGCGCGCCTGTGCATCTTTTCTAACTTTGTTCTGTCTTGCGTATTCATTGTCTGAGTTATCACTACTGTAGCAGCAATTAATGTTGGGTTGGCTGGGCGTTTCTCTTAAGATTTGAGTTACAAGGAATAAATATCACAATCTAGTTTATGGACGACTTCACCTTCACAGCATTTATTTGAGTATCCTATTTGATGTATTGTAAATGTTTCATGTGGTTTATTTATTATTTTGAGTTCAGTCATAATAAATCAAATTATTATTTTGGACAGAACTTTCATTCTGTTAATCGGTAGAGCAACCCTTTCATTTCTCACTACGTTAATGAAAGTTTCCCCTGTCTAATTAATTTCTATTAAATTATTGCAGGTGCCAAACTCTTTTCCACTCCACTTGCAGGGTCGATTACAGTCAGTTTGCGTTTCTTCTTAATCCATGTGCAACAGCAAAAGTCGGAGTTAGAAAAGGGGGGAGAGGGCTTAGAGCATCATTTCCATATAAAGATTCTAGAAGAATTTAGTGTTAAATACACTGCTAGCCCCGGCACCTCGCAACTACTTTCTTTATGCTGCTCTGGTTTTTTTTTTTTTTGCGGATCTTAAGCCAGACGGAAGCAGCATCGTCCCGTAGTCAAACTTGAAATGCCTGTTGTCTAAACTCTCTCAACTCTCTTGAAAAGAAAGTGTTATTCCCTGTAGAGATTCCCATTTGACTGTACCTGGCACTTCCGTAATACTCGCCTGTTAACCGGACCTACGGGTAAAAAATGTTGAAATGTGTGTGAATTCCTAAGGGACCAAACCGCTGAGGTCATATGTTCCTAGATTTACGCATTACTTAAACTATCTTATGCTTAGAACAGCACACACACCCATGCCCGAGGGAGGACTCGACCCTCCGGCGAGAGCGGCCGCACAATCAGTGACATGGCGCCTCTAACCACGCGGCCTTCGGGTAAAAACAGTCCGCCTCTGAGTGCTTCGATGTCACCCTGTAAACCGTCGCGGTAGCAATGCCAAACAGCTGAACAGTGCTCAATAATGGGTCTTGCCAGTTTTCCATGCACGATGTCATTTACAGATGAACCACATTTTCCTACAATTCTGCCGGCCGGAGTGACCAAGCGGTTCTAGGCGCTGCAGTCTGGAACCGCGCGATCGCTACGGTCGCAGGTTCGAATCCTGCCTCGGACACGGATGTGTGTGATGTCCTTAGGTTAGTTAGGTTTAAGTAGTTCTAAGTTCTAGGGGACAGATGACCTCAGAAGTTAAGTCCCATAGTGCTCAGAGTCATCTGAACCATTTGAACCTACAATTCTCCCAATAAACTGAAGTCGACCATTCGTTTTCCCTATAACCAATCCCGAGAAAGTCACATATCTGAGAACTTTTTCTGTATGCTGAAAAAGGACAAGCTGGGTTTCGCACGAGCGATGTTTTCTAAATCCGTGTTGATTTGTGGACAGAAGCCTTTCTCTCTCTCATAGAAATTTATAATTTTCGAACTGCCCTCAAGAATTCTACAGCAAAATGATGTGTTCCGCTTCTCATATAGTGCGCTTTTTTCCAATAGCTTGCGACTTTGCGCTGGTCGGTAGATTCGTGATTAATACAACTTAAATATGGGGCCAATACCGAAAAGTACGCTCTATAAAACTGAGCTGAGATTCCATGTGGATCTGGTCTCTTCCTGTACCCTTCACACACGTGTGCCTGTCAGACTATCGTTTGTCTGTACGATCCTCCTGCAGGAATGATGCTTTAAATGTGGAACTGAAAGAACCAAGTTTCCATTTTGCAGTTTTCTACTGCTGTTTCAAAATGTTTTCGGCTATACCTGTGTAATCATGCATCAATGATGGTTTAAGCAGCACAATAAATTTTGTTATTACATGTTTGGGGACGAAAATGTCCAATATCAAAATTCACATAAAAATAGCGAACAAATTTCTTGCGAAAGTTTGCTCGCCCTGTTCGTCTATCGGATCCAGAGCGCCGCAGACAACGCCAACCATGGTGTTCCTTTACTTCAGGGTGGCGTCCGATAAACGTCGGCACAATTGCTTAGTGAACAAAATACGAGCATGATGCACCAGTTGCAAAAACGCTCCTATCGGGGCCCAAAAAGGATAACATGCTCCTTTTTTTAAATGGACCGGGCTGTAAAATGGGGGTACCAGCTGCCTCCTTCTACGTTCCTCAGCACCTTTACAAATTTTCCCACAAATTTGGGCATGCGAACATATTCCCGCTCTGTTTAACAAGCAACTCACAACCCCTTAATCCATCGCTGTAAGTCGCTCATACCCATCCACTTTCACTTCACCAATCTTACCAACTCATTCATCCCAACCCATTCTCATTATCTCTTTGTGTCTCTCTAACTGTAACTGTCAGTTGTCTCAAAACCATAGTCTCCTTCGTTCTGTCCTACTGCCACTGTCTCCTCTCACTTTCACTGTAATTGTCTCCCTATTGCTCTTTCTCACTGATACTATCTCGTTCATTGCTTCCCACTGCTTCTGTCTTTCTTCACTGTCGCTTTCTTCCTCGTTGTCGTTCTTATAGACTCTATCTCATTGTCACTCTCTATCTCACTCACTTCCACTTTCTCCTTCTCGTTATTCCTCTCCCACTATCTCCTTCACTCTTTTCCTAGCACTGTCAACTATATTTTACTGCCACTGTCTCCCTCTCTTTCTCTCAAACTGCCTTTGTGTTCTTCGCCTTTTCTACGCCACAACCACTGTCTACTATCTTAAGGCATTTATCACTTTTCCGTTTCCTTCCTAGCACCACTACCTCCTCTCTCAGCATAAAAAAGCGCGAATATGTTCGCAAGCCAAAATTTTTGAAAACATTTTTAATGGTGCTGAGGAAGGGAGAATAAGGGTGCTGGTGCCCCACTCTTCAGCCAGTCTTTCAATAAACAGGATCATATTGGTGGTTTTTTAGCTGGCGCAGGAGCATTTTTCCTCTAGTTTCCTTCTTTTTCGTGACCCATCAGGGCAAGCCACATATGTAAAAAGAACTTTATGGGTCAGTAAAATTTTGATGGTTTACTTATGAGAAACTGAAATGACGCCAAACAATTTTACATCTCAGAATGGATTTTATGTGCTCAAAAATTTTGCAAGTGCTTCAGTGCTTCAACATACAGTTCCCAGAACCCTTCTAATGATAACAAAGACACTTTACAGCATTTTTGTCCGTGGTATGTCACTAAATGAACTACGTGTTTTCCTTACACTGGATATCAGGTGCGTAGTTTGTATGTACATGGAGGGTAACTTTGAACCTCTGTATCTCGGAAACGAGTACAGATATCAAGAAAATTTTTGAGGCTGTTCGAAATCAGGAACTTACGAATATCTCATAAAAATTATACCCAATTGCTGTGCAGGCCGTCTTAGAATCCGCGGCTTGGTTTCGCTACCCAAAAACCACGTTTTGTCGGCTTTTCTCAGGAACTGTCTCTGAACTAAACGGTGCTTCCGTAAGGACTTTGAGGCGCCCATTTGCCTAAGCTGGAAGAGTGAGAATATTTAAACCTTGATCCTGTTGTGCGGGATGATTACAGTAAGATGACCCTCTTGTTGGGTATGCAAATGGTCCCAAGCCAAAGGCTACACAAAACACTTGACCCCCACCTTTCTATCACCAACAGAACACGAGGTACGAGCCTCAGAAGAGTCCCGTTTTTATTTGTGGCATTTTGGAATATGTTAGGCAGCGCATACTGTCGTATGCGTACCGATATCAGATCAGATTTGAGGTTCGACCTCTTGGAAGTGGAAGGAGGCACGTCGTTCTTAGGCGAGAGAAATCGACAGATGTAAAGTTAATTTTGGGAGTACCACAAGAGAGTGTTATAAGGTCGATACTGTTTACAATATACAGGATGAATCACCTACATCTACATCTACAAACATATTCCACAATCCACCATACGGTGCGTGGCGGGGGGTACCTCGTACCACAAATTTGCACCGTAAATATTGCGGAAATGGAAAGCGCTATTGATGTTCTGTTTTCACAGAATGAATTGGTGGTCAGGGGCTTGTATTCTTAGCTAATCAACAGATTGTAGTAGTACTTGGAACGTGTATTTTTGTGGAAACATACACTTTTTAAATACAACAATGCCTATTGACATTAACAGACTAAAAGTGGGGTAAATCAGTATGCCCGTGGTGTTTGTTGCATGATTCTAGGCCGAGTCGTTTACGAGATATCGTGTTTTGCAAAGTTTCCTCACCGACACATGTTCGTGCCATTCGACCTGCTTAGTTGCTAGGTACGATGCTGTTGTGTTTGCTGACAGTGTGCTTATGTGTTTCTGGAGTGCATTCCGACTTGCTAGTCAGTCAGTTTGTGACAGTCCTTTCTGTTGTTCACGAGCGGACGATGGTATTTACTAATGCAGAAAAAGCTGACATACTCACGGTGTATGGAAAATGTTAGAAGAATGCAGTTATTCTTGTAGGGTGCATGTGGCAAGATATCTCACCAGACGCCACCCATTTCGGCTATTAATCAACCTTTATAACCAGTTTCGTGAACGTGTAGTGCAACACCTAGACAGCGTAACAGAAGGATGTTAGAAGACGTTCCTTTACAGTCTAGGAGGAACCTGTGGTATCAACACGAAGTAGTACAGCATGCCTACACGAGTTGTTTCTATAATGTTGGATTGGACGTAGAGGACCCGTAACTTAGCCTGCCCGTTTCCCGAATTTGACGCCTGTAGAGTCTTTTCTGCGGAGAAAGCTCAAAGACGCTGTCTACGAGGACATAACAACTGCAGCCTATGGTATGCAACGACGTATTACTGCAGCCTGCTCAGACATCTCCGCTGAAATTGTAACACATTCAGCAGTCGTTGGATACTAGACAGGAAACGTGTATTGCCGCTGCCGGTGGTCATTTTAAACACGACCTGTTGTGGTCGAATGTCTCGTTAGTGGTCAGAATCCACGTAACTAGAGTATGCGCTTGGGTTGTTCTACAGTATGTGCTGCTACTGGTGTCAGTGTGGGAACATTTCTAAATACTATATCTCGTAAACGACTCGAAGTAGAATCCTGCAACAAACTCCACCGACATTTTAATTTACACTACTTTTAGTTCGTCAGTGTCAATAGGCATTGTTCCATTTTCTTTAAAAAAAGTGAATGTTTGCACAGAAAATACATTTTATAAGTATTATTGCAATCTGTTTATTGGCCCCTGACGACCAATCCATTATGTGAAAACCGCTCATGAAGACGCTTTCCATTTCCGCAATATTTACAGTGGAAGTTTTAGGTGATTCACCCTGTATATCCTCGAGGTAGTAGATGTCGTAAGCTCCACGAGGATGCCCGCAGTCAACGCGGATGGCTACAGGAAGTTTGCAGGAAGATCTGCAAGGAGTCTATGATTGGCTCATGTACTAGCTAGTCACCTAGAACGTGAATAAATGTAACGTATTACGCATAAATATTCGAAGAGGTCCACTACTCTTCGATTTTACTATTGGCTTCAAACCACTAGAATCAGCAACTGTTGTAAAATACCTAGGACTAACTACCAGGAACGACTTAAAGTGGAACGATCCCATAAAAGAAATAGTAGAAAAAGCAGATGCCAGGATGAGAGTCATTAGGGAGGTTCTTAAGGAAATGTAATCCATCCAATAAAGAAGTGGTTTACGTAACACTTGTTTGACTGATTCTTGATAGCCACTAGTACAGCCAAAAATAAGCCAAAGTTGCAAATTTCACTTTTTTAAATTCGCTTGACAAGTTTCGGGCCGGAAGCCATTTTCAGATCATCGTAAGATAATAAAACTTGTATTTCCGAAAAAGGAAAAACCATAACAAAAATGTGCTAGCGAACAGTTACAACGCATACAGATAACACAGTCGTACTGATTAACAGAATTTGCTGACGTACAATTATTCCAGCATGCTGGATTTTCGAACTTGCCCATCAGTCTAGGATCCTTACCAGGCTGGGTTAATAGAAGAGATGGAGAAAATTTAGCGAAGAGGCGTCATAAGGAAGGCACAGCGGTCAGTTTTGTAATGGCTGTGTGTCATGCTTGTAATACATTAGACATTTTGAGCGTTTCACAAGTTGCCATTGTACGTTATCCCGACTTAGGTTTGTAGTGTTTCTTTACAAATAAGTTTCGTATCTTGTACTTTGATTAATGTAATTTCCTATTGATTACCGTTTCTCTCTACTTATCGTAGGCGTGAAGATGTTTGTTCAAAAGCCGAAACCGGTTGTCTGATAGTAGTGCAATAGCCGCACAGCAGGAAGGTTTGCACCGCAAAAACCGTTATCGAGCGTACGCGCTCCGTCTTATATTCGCGACTTCGCACAGTAGAAAGAGTGGGAGAGCAGTGTTACAGCCGGCCGCTGTGACCGAGCGGTTCTAGGTGATTCAGTCTGGAACCGCGCGACCGCTACGGTCGCAGGTTAGAATCCTGCCTCGGACATGGATGTGTGTGATGTCCTTAGGTTAGTTAGGTTTAATTAGTTCTCAGTTCTAGGTGACTGATCAGCAGTTAAAGTCCCATAGTGCTCAGAGCCATTTGAACCATTTGGAGTGTTACAGGTTGAATGAACAATCACTCAGTCACGTCAACAGTGTCTGTTAGACGCTATAAAGTACTGCAATGCTGAGAAACTTGCGTTGTTTGAACAGCTGTACCGGCGCTCTCCGCTGTGTTGGGCCGGAAGCTGAGGCGTCACCTGTACGTACACACTCCACTCGACGACGCGCATGGTGAGATATGCGTCGCTATTGCTGTCGCTACTCGTTGCGACGAGTCCGCGGGCAACGCATTATGGAGTCTCAGAGTCGTTAAACCAATACAGCGCTTATTGTGGAAATTTTCAGGGTTTTAAGCTCGCTACGGGGTATGGAAATCTACGAACCTACACTTTTATTAAGTGGCTTTCTTTTATAACAT
Organism: Schistocerca gregaria; assembly: GCF_023897955.1. Taxonomy (NCBI): domain Eukaryota; kingdom Metazoa; phylum Arthropoda; class Insecta; order Orthoptera; family Acrididae; genus Schistocerca; species Schistocerca gregaria. Next base: position 274,391,090 of record NC_064926.1, read on the forward strand.
CGGCTAAATATTTTGACTTTGTTGTATGCGATTCGATATATATCTTACTTGTACCTCAACTCCTATAATAATATCTAGAAAATACGTAGCATTACATCTTCTTCTTGCCTGAACTTGAAATTATTTGTAAGAATGAGCCTCGTTCTCCAAACGGAGTTATATTGATGCTACAGGGAAACTACAGTTTTCGTTATGGTATGCTTCTTTCTGTTAAACTCGTCTTTCGTTTTAGCTAAAAAGCTAAAAGCATTTGGAATTCCACCTCTGTGCTCTCTGTCTGAGTTGATGAACTGACAAATATATACGTCAAAAGATCATAGTGGCGATCCCCTGAAGATACAATGAAGATCATTCAGCTAGTTGGTTTTTGATGTGTGTTACAGTATGAACCACATCGAGCCACTGAATTTGTGACGTGTCGTTCCTGAGGCTAACCTTTACTCAGGCACTGCGTACTTTTTCACAATTTAAACAGTTCTCCCACATTGCTATTCGTCAGACAGGGAAGATACGTTGCAACGCCTCTTTCTTTCCATGGCTTATCACATGTGAGTGCCTCGCAGAGGATTCACTGAACTACCTTCGTAATTCTATATTACTCCAATTTCGTTTAGCGCGCGGAAAGAACGAACATCTATATCTTTCCCTGCGAGCTCTGATTTCCTTTATTTTATCATGGTGATAGTTTCTCTCTATGTAGGTCGTCATCCGGATGTCTTAACTGATGTCCTGTCATCCTGTCCTTTCCTCTTGCCAGGGTCTTGCCTATTGTACATAGAACCCCCTTTTCGTATACCGTACCAACCCACCAAATTCTCAACATTCTGTAGCACCACATCTCTCTTACTTCTCTCCTCTTCTGTTCTGCTTTTCCCACAGGGACCGTCTCCCTACTACGATAGCTGTGTTCCAAACCTCAAATTAAGACCTTTGTTTGATATTAGTATAGTTCTCTTGTCCATCAGTGCCCTTTTTGCCAGTGCTAATCTGTTTTTTATGTCTTCCTTGCTCCGCCCGTTTGGGTTATTTTAAATGTATTCGCAATTAAGAATATGGATAACTATCATTTGTAGAATGGAATGACGAGAATGAAAATTTGTGCCGGACTGGGCCTCGAACCTGGATTTCCCTCTTAACGCGAGCGGTCGCCTAACAATTTGGCTATCTGCTCACAACTCACGGCCAGATACAAACTTCCATATGTTGTCAACCACGCGTCTATGAGCCGTACTCGTACACCCATTATGTGTATTCACGTGCACTTGACACATTTTATTTGAAAGTCTCGTACGCATAAATACGATGCTGTATGCTCAGAGGGACTTGGATTCGTAATTCAGAATAACACAGGAACTGCAATATCGTACGGATTATCTTGCTACCTACGAATCAAAATTCCTTAATTTCATCTACTTCGTGACCATCCATTATGAGGTTAAATTTATCGCTATTCTCATTTCTGCTACTTCTCATTGCTTTCGTCTTTCTTCGACTTATTCTCAGTTCACATTCCGTACTTACTAGACTGTGCATTCCATTCAACAAGTCCTGTAATCCTCCTTGAGTTCACTAAGAATGGCAATGTTATCAGCGAATCGTAACACTGATATCCTTTCATCTTGAATTTCAGTTCCACTCTTGAATCTTTCTTTACTTTCTGTTATTGCTCCTTCGACGTACAGATTGAACAGTAGGGGCGAAAGACTACTTCCCCGTCTTACACCGTATTTAATCCGAGCACTTCGTTGTTAGTCCTCCATTTTATTGTTCTGTCTTGGTTCTTGTCATTTAAGGTGGTGACCAGTGTTTCGTCTGGTGAACTTGGGCAGAATGTTGTGCTTGCAAGAGTTCAGGAAATGTGCCGGAGACGGCCAGTTAACGATTGCTCGCGGCGGAGTGTGTTCCGCGCCAGACGTGTCACCGTCCCCAGCGGCGTACAGCTGCGGGAACAAGTTCTGCGCCGGCCGGTTCGCTCGGCGGGATTCACAGCGTCCGCCCGGAACGCAGCAACGAACATTTTTTTGCCACCCGCTCACTGTCCGTTCGCACCTGTTAATGACGCCCTTATAACGGAGCAGAAATTACGCCGTTGCAGAAGTTTCCCCGAGGCGGGTCTAACATGTCTGGGGTTGAGACAGGACCTCGGGACGCACTTCCTATACTCGAGTATCCGATTTGGTCGATGGTCAAGATTTTTGATTTCACGTCGGTGCCAGTACGCCGAAAGGTGCACCATGTATCCTCGCATTGTTAATTAGGGCCTACAACAAGGCAATGCTTCGCAATCGCTTAATATTTTTGGGAACTGGACATACGTCGCGCTTTCCTTCTCCTCCCTCTCTCTGTCGATCTCTTCCTCCCCCTCTCTTTGTCTTCTCCTCTTCCCCCCTCTCTCTGTTTATCTTCCCCCCCCCCGATCTGTCCATCTTCTCCATCTCCTTTCTCTGCCCATTCTGCTTCCACCTCTCATTGTCCATTTCCTCCTCCCACCCCTTTATTCATCTCCTCTTCCTCCCTGTCACTCTGATCTTAGGTCTTCTTCATTGTTATTGCAAATTAAAGCTAGCGTAGTAGTATTCTAATAATACGCCGATAAGCTATAAATAAAACTTTCCCGTTGTCTGTGGAAACCGACTGTGAGAAAGGAAGCAAAACTGCACATTTTCACGGTAGAGTACAGCACAACAATTTCTCGTAGTCAGTAATAACAGATAACCTGCGCGCTGTTGTTTCAAACAATTTATAGCCTGTGTCTTTCCAAATTTTTATCACAGTATGGTGCAATTTTTTTTAAAAAGTTGCCTATGTGTTTTCGAAAGTTTATTAGAGAATACTATAAAAAAAACTAAAGTAAAGCGTTTAAGAACTTATCCAGGTTTTCGCTAGCTAAGTTCTCTCCATATATATTAAAAAGGTATGTAGCCTTTGTCCGGCTGGAAGTTTATAAGAGTACCTTGTAAAAAGTTGAAGTAATTCGGTCAAGAACCTTTCGAGGTTTCTGGTAACAACGTTAAACAAAGACTTGTCTTTATAGAGTAGTACTGATTTTATATGTATTTACATACCATATGTACTAAAAAATATGTAGCCCATGTGTGACCGGACCTTTATTGGAGTGTGGTATAAAAATTTGAAGTAAATCGTTCGAGATTTTTGCTAATAAAACACACACACACACACACACACACACACACACACACACACACCAAATGTAGTAAATATGTGTCGCCTACGTCCGTGTTGTTGTTGTTGTTGTCTTCAGTCCTGAGACTGGTTTGATGCAGCTCTCCATGCTACTCTATCCTGTGCAAGCTGCTTCATCTCCCAGTACCTACTCCAACCTACATCCTTCTGAATCTGCTTAGTGTACTCCATCTCTCGGTCTCCCTCTACGATTTTTACCCTCCACGCTGCCCTCCAATGCTAAATTTGTGATCCCTTGATGCCTCAAAACATGTCCTACCAACCGATTCCTTCTTCTAGTCAAGTTGTGCCACAAACTTCTCTTCTCCCCAATCCTATTCAATACCTCCTCATTAGTTACGTGATCTATCCACCTTATCTTCAGTATTCTTCTGTAGCGCCACATTTCGAAAGCTTCTATTCTCTTCTTGTCCAAACTAGTTATCGTCCATGTTTCACTTCCATACATAGCTACACTCCAAACAAATACTTTCAGAAACGACTTCCTGATACATAAATCTATATTCGATGTTAACAAATTTATCTTCTTCAGAAACGCTTTCCTTGCCATTGCCAGTCTACATTTTATATCCTCTCTACTTCGACCATCATCAGTTATTTTACTTCCTAAATAGCAAAACTCCTTTACTACTTTAAGTGTCTCATTTCCTAATCTAATTCCCTCAGCATCACCCGATTTAATTTGACTACATTCCATTATTCTCGTTTTGCTTTTGTTAATGTTCATCTTATATCCTCCTTTCAAGACACTGTCCATTCCATTCAACTGCTCTTCCAAGTCCTTTGCCGTCTCTGACAGAATTACAATGTCATCGGCGAACCTCAAAGTTTTTACTTTGTCTCCATGAATTTTAATACCTACTCCAAATTTTTCTTTTGTTTCCTTTACTGCTTGCTCAATATACAGATTGAATAACATCGGGGAGAGACTACAACCCTGTCTCACTCCCTTCCCAACCACTGCTTCCCTTTCATGCCCCTCGACTCTTATGACTGCCATCTGGTTTCTGTACAAATTATAAATAGCCTTTCGCTCCCTGTATTTTACCCCTGCCACCTTTAGAATTTGAAAAAGAGTATTCCAGTCAACATTGTCAAAAGCTTTCTCTAAGTCTACAAATGCTAGAAACGTAGGTTTACCTTTTCTTAATCTTTCTTCTAAGATAAGTCGTAAGGTCAGTATTGCCTCACGTGTTCCAACATTTCGACGGAATCCAAACTGATCCTCCCCGAGGTCTGCATCTACCAGTTTTTCCATTCGTCTGTAAAGAATTCGCGTTAGTATTTTGCAGCCGTGGCTTATTAAACTGATAGTTCGGTAATTTTCACATCTGTCAGCACCTGCTTTCTTTGGGATTGGAATTATTATATTCTTCTTGAAGTCTGAGGGTATTTCGCCTGTCTCATACATCTTGCTCACCAGCTGATAGAGTTTTGTCAGGACTGGTTGTTCCAAGGCCGTCAGTAGTTCTAATGGAATGTTGTCTACTCCGGGGGCCTTGTTTCGACTCAGGTCTTTCAGTGCTCTGTCAAACTCTTCACGCAGTATCGTATCTCCCATTTCGTCTTCATCTACATCCTCTTCCATTTCCATAATATTGTCCTCAAGTACATCGCCCTTGTATAAACCTTCTATATACTCCTTCCACCTTTCTGCCTTCCCTTCTTTGCTTAGAACTGGGCTGCCATCTGAGCTCTTGATATTCATACACGTGGTTCTCTTCTCTCCAAAGGTCTCTTTAATTTTCCTGTAGGCAGTATCTATCTTACCCCTAGTGAGATAAGCTTCTACATCCTTACATTTGTCCTCTAGCCATCCCTGTTTAGCCATTTTGCACTTCCTGTCGATCTCATTTTTGAGACGTTTGTATTCCTTTTTGCCTGCTTCATTTACTGCATTTTTATATTTTCTCCTTTCATCAATTAAATTCAATATTTCTTCTGTTACCCAAGGATTTCTAGCAGCCCTCGTCTTTGTACCTACTTTATCCTCTGCTGCCTTCACTACTACATCCCTCAGAGCTACCCATTCTTCTTCTACTGTATTTCTTTCCCCTATTCCTGTCAATTGTTCCCTTATGCTCTCTCTGAAACTCTGTACAACCTCTGGTTCTTTCAGTTTATCCAGGTCCCATCTCCTTAATTTCCCACATTTTTGCAGTTTTTTCAGTTTTAATCTACAGTTTTAATCTACGTCCGTCCGAATGTTAATTAGTGTATCGTGTAAAAATGTTAAGTAAATATGGTAGTATATATTGCAGACTTTGCTTGTGTAGCCGGGCGTTGTGGCTGAGCGGTTCTAGGCGCTTCAGTCTGGAACCGCGCGACAGCTACGGTCGCAGGTTCGAATCCTGCCTCGGGCATGGATGTGTGTGATGTCCTTAGGTTAGTTAGGTTTAAGTAGTTCTAAGTTCTAGGGGACTGATGACCTCAGATGTTAAGTCCCATAGTGCTCGGAGCCGTTTTACCTATGGAACTAAGCGGCTATCCCGGTTTATGGTTCATGGCTAACAGTTGCAGGTTGCCTTTGTAACCACTTCCAGGGCCAAGAAAAATGCGTTTTTTAGTTTCGCGTAATTATGGACCGAATTTTAAAATTTCAGATGCGGTCAAAATCTCTTCTTTAAGACATATGATCTTATGCGAAAGGAGCGAAACACAAGTATTACAGTTATAAACTGTATATATATCTTGAGGCAACATAACTCACGCGCACAAGTACCCAGATTATATTAATCCAGCATTTGGGAAAGAAGGCTTCGTGACTTACTATGAATTTTAAACATGCTTTCAAACCCTTACGAGACATTTTGTAGGTGACACCCGTGGAATAAAGTTTATTGCTCACTACATTTTCGCTCTTCATGCAGTAAAACTGCCAGGTTACGCATGCCGTTTTAATGTGTTACTTGGTTAGCACTAACTATATTCGGAACACAATTTGCAGGCGATATCCGTATACACACCACTGAGTCTACGTTAATAGTTTGTAATTATACGACTAGTAATTCTAGAGATATGACGTCATAACGTGATGAGTGGAAGACCAGCATCTGCTTAAAACGGAACGCAAATTTCCTACACTGTACTCACAGTTGTTTGATAATAACATTCGACGATCTTTAAATATGACTTCAGTTCCGTTCTAAACTTTCTATCGGTCACATTTTTAACGTCAAATGTTTAACACATTAACTGTCTTGTGAAGTAATCAAAATTCGGAAGCTGTTTTATACCTGGGTTTTTGATTCTTTAAAGAATCTAGGGTTTGCTGGTTGACTTAGAAAGGGTCTTCGACAATGCAGACTGACCTAAAATTAAGTAGATTTTAATGCGCATTCAGTTGGGCCACCGGGACAGGAAATAACCCAACAGCTTTATAGGAATCAGACAGCAGTTGTCAAAATAAAAGAAAGTGACACAGAATTTTCAGGATTAAATAGAGGTGTACAGGGGTGTTCCATTACTCTTCAGTATATACACCAAGGATGCGAGAGCGTGTGTGTGTGTGAATAAGAGGTGTGAGCACTTGTTCATCCTGGCTACGTGAAGCACATCTCCTCCCCTGAACAAGCGCTCATAGCTCTTAAGGTATGCATTTTAGGACCCATGTTTACTAGACTTTTTTGCTTCGAGTGATTGTTTCTGTCATATACCTGAATACTAACCGTTCCTTCTGGGACACCCTGTATCATAAGAGAGGAAATAAGAAGAAAATTGAATGCATGTGGAGAATCCGAAGCACGTAATCAGCTTCAAGCAGCAGGATAAGGCAATAAGAGAGGATAGTGAACCATGCCTGGAGATCAAATGTGAAATTCAACAAGCTAAAACAACATTCAACAAAAAGAAGACGTTACTAACATCGAAAAACTACAGTCTAAAAGCCAAGAAACAGTGTGTAAATATTTTTGTTTGAGGCGTTGCCCATTGGGTCGGAGACATGAATAGTAAGCGAGAGCCAGAACGGAGAAGCTTAGTAAACGTAAACATGGTAAGTTTATGCTGTAATGCGATTTTTATTTAATCGTACGATTAAATAAAAATCACATTACAGCTTCTATGGGCCATGTTTACGTTTATTAGACATCTGGAGTCTGCGGATCCACACAAATACAAAAAAATTAAGAACGGAGAAGACCACAGGCTTTTGGGGCATGGTGTTGTAGTTAGTCCTAAAGATTTCACGGACAGAGAAATGTTCAGTAAGGAAGTTTTCAGCAACACTGGGGAGAAAAGACGGAACGGAGGGACCTATGAGTTACGTACCTATATATATAGACATTGCTCAATCACTGTGGAATTCATAGAAGGAAAAATGCCTGGGAAGAACGCACGAGGAAGACCAGTTCTTCAGTAGATCAGGCAGACGAAACAAGATACGAAAATGAGAACATACTCAGATAAGAAAAGCGTTGAAGAATATAGAGAAAATACAGAACGAGAATTGTTGCCGAGCAATCTACAGGTGGAGAACAAAAGAAGAAGAAGAAGATGATGATGATGGTGATGATGATGGTGGTGGTGATGAAGAAAAGGGAAGGAAGCAACATTAGGGTTTAGCGTCCCGTTGAGGCGACAAAGATGTCATTATACGGAGCACTAGCTAGGACTGAGCAAGGGTGTGGAAGGGAACAGGCCTTTCCAATGGAACCATGCCGGCTTTTGCCAGATGCAGTTTAAGAAAACCACGGGAAACCGAAATATGGACGGCTGGACGGGGATTTGAACTGCTGTTCTTTCGAATGCGAATCCAGTGCCGTACAGCTCCCCCTTCTGTATGAGAACAGAGGCATGTGACGAGTCGTCAGATCTAGAATTTAGAAAATTGTACATTCCCATTCTGCGAGATAAATGAATGGTTAAGACATAAGCGAAGAGCACTGTTAAAATCCTCATCTTGATTTAGGTTTCCAGTGGTTTTCCTAAATTACTTCAGGAGAACGACAAGTTCATTACTCAAAAAGCTCACGACAGGTTTCTTCCGACACCCTCGTGCAAATAAGATAACGTCACGACTCTACCGAAGGAGACCTTGACGAGACGTACTGCTCTGTCCTGCCTTTGCAAGATCTTTAATTCTATCGACGCTGACATTGCGGGGAGGAGAGTTTTAACAACCTTCCCTTATCAACTGCTCATTCATACGAGCCGAAGTCTACATTGCTAAACTAGAAATTTCAGTATTAGAAGTATTTTTCTACGGGAATTTCTTTCTACAATAAAGACAGAGTAAATTATCCACTAATATGGCCGGCCGATGTGGCCGAGCGGTTCTAGGCGCTTCAGCCCGGAACTGCGTGACCGCTACGGTCGCAGATTCGAATCGTGCCTCGCGCATGAGTGTGTGTGATGTCCTTAGGTTAGCTAGATTTAAGTAGTTCTAAGTTCTAGTGGACTGATGACCTTAGAAGTTAAGTCCTATAGTGCTCAGAGCCATTTGAACCATTTACTAATATGTTGTTGAAAATGTATCGTAATTAATACTGTCTCTATTATCTACTCAGAAAAATTATCTCCAATCCTTTGCTGTAACACTCTCACAGTAACACTCCCTTATTTTGCAGTGACCACCATCATTTTTTCTCTCGAGTATTTGTCACTACAGATCGTACAATATCATCATAATATTAGCATGCATAAGGAGCAGTCAAATGAAAATTAGGCAGATGTAAAAAAAAAAGTAAGTAAATTCTTTAATATTTCAAAGTAGCCCCCATAACACGTAATTCGAAATGGCTTTGAGCACTATGGGACTTAACTTCTGAGGTCATCAGTCCCCTAGAAATTAGAACTTCTTAAACCTAACTAACCTAAGGACATCACACACATCCATGCCCGAGGCAGGATTCGAACCTGCGACCGTAACGGTCGCGCGGTTCCAGGCTGTAGCGAATAGAACCGCACGGCCACTCCGGCCGGCTGTAATTCATTTATCCCATTGTGAGACAGTTCGGTCAATGCCTTCACCGAAAACTGTTTGCGGTTGACTGATTGTATGCGAAGCAAGTAGCCGGCCACAAGTGCCTTCTTTCAGAGCCGGCCGAAGTGGCCGAGCGGTTCTAGGCGCTACAGTCTGAAACCGCGCGACCGCTACGGTCGCAGGTTCGAATCCTGCCTCGAGGATGGATGTGTGTGATGTCCTTAGGTTAGTTAGGTTCCAAGTTCTAGGGGACTAATGACCCTTGTGCTCAGAGCCATTTGAACCTTCTTTCAGGGCTCCGAAAATACGTAAATCGCATGAAAGATCGTGTCTGTATGAGGGATGTCTAAGAGTTTCCCAGAGCGACTTTTGACAGCGAATAGCCTTTTTATGTCTTCGTCATTTCCTCTCCTGGGCATGTTGAAGGCGTGTGTCTCCCACGGTAGTAGTCTGTCGGGCTGTTCCCCAGTGCGCTGGAGACACCGACTCCCTAAGGAGACCAAACAAAGACGAGCGCAATAGGTTGTTGAAAGCGCCAGTAATGTCGATCATTCTTGCCAGAGCATAACTCGTCGACTACACGTTACGTAGGGGAAATTTAAAGAGTGACAACAGGGAAATCGTCCGGGCAGTGTGGATTCCCTTTTGGCTGGGATAATCCGCGGCCAGTCGAATGTCGGGCTATTAGCGACGTGGCAACAGAGCGGCGGGCCGGCGGTAAAAGTGAGCAGCAGAACCCGTCCTGCCGCCCACAGCCCACTGGTCCAGAGGCGGTCGCCCCAAGTACGGAGGGTGGCGGCGCGTCGCGCCTGCCCACGCCGCCGGCCAAGCCTTATACAGCGCCAGCGCCGCCACGCCCACGCCGCTGACGTCACGACACCTCGCGCTCCACGTGGGCTCCGCTACGGCGCTCCGCCTTTTGCTTTCTGCACGGGCGGGGAGCCGGCCGATGACGACTCGAGCGCTGCTGATGCATCCGTCCCGAAGTCCATGGAAACGGTTAGGAGGCGACCTGTCCCTTGGTGTAATGACGAGTGTCGTATTGCACACCAGGGCAGCCATGTGCAGATTCAATCGGCGCCCTACAAATGAGAATTGTTGCGTATACAACTTTCCCACTAAAGCGCGCCCCGCTAAGCACAACAGCGCAGGCGCAGCTCTCGTCCGTCTCCGCACTACGAGATGGCGCTGCCTCAGAGACGAACCAAATTGTGCTTCCGCCGATCCGCGTATTAATATGTAACGCAGCCAATGAGATTGCTGCTAACACTCGCGCAGTGATACATGAACGTGCGAGGTATTGTAACGAGTGCACAGACCTCCAATTAGTCAATCTGCATTTGTCTCTACCAGTCTACATTAGTCTGTACTAGTCTATAGTCAAGTTTCAGTCTGCGCCTAATAAGATTACCATATTCCTGTACATAGTCATGAAGATAAATGTATAGACACTTTGTCAAGTGTCAGAGATATGTGAGAATAAGATTAACGTACCAAGACCAAGCAGCCAGAATCAACTTAAGTAAGGTTTATGCTTGTTACTACTTTAATAAATGTGTGTGAAAATTAACCACGTTCTGTTTAAAGTTGGTCACCGTCAATCTGCTACTCTAAGCGTGCAAGTGGCATTTCTATCGTCTGACCTAACGGCAGAAGATAAACACGCCACGATAAGACCACGAGACATGTTGCTGACACTCGCCTACTTCGTTAGAACGACAGGTCAAATAATCTGATGGTGTGTGTACCGAAGGTCTTACAGTACGCACACCACAAGATGGTTCAAATGGCTCTGATCACTATGGAACTCAACTGCTGTGGTCATCAGTCCCCTAGAACTTAGAACTACTTAAACCTAACTAACCTAAGGACATCACACACATCCATGCCCGAGGCAAGATTCGAACCTGCGACCGTAGCAGTCGCACGGTTCCGGACCGCGCGCCTAGAACCGCGAGACCACCGGGGCCGGCACACCACAAGAATCTTACAAACTTTCGTAGGGTGCGTGCAAAGGCGAGGAGAACAATTGGGGATAGCAAGCAGAGCTCTTGGCAAGAGTTCCTGAACTCCGTCAGTAGGTCAACATCTGTAAGTAAAGTATGGAAAGCCGTCAGGAGGATCTGGAGGCACAACTCTCGACCATCAATAGCAACTGTACGAATACAGCGGTCTCTTGTAGCATCGATGAGGGTTAGAGCTCAGACAATGGCTGAATCATATAAATCCATTACCCCCAGTTCTAGCTAGGATTCCATGTTCCGTCGCTATCGGGAGGCACAGGAGAAGGCTGATCTTGATTTCCACTCCACCAGCTTGGATGAAAACAACCAGCCTTCCTCTCTGTGGGAGCCCGATTCTAAATTGTTAGTGACTTTGATATAACCCCTGGAAGAGACCAGATAACCTACAGCATGTTGCAACAGTTGGACCGATGGTAGGAGGAGGTCCTCCTTCAGATCTTCATAAAATTTGGACAACAGGCGTCTTTCGCAACTCGTGGAAAGAATCTATTTGAATCCAAATTTTAAAACTATGGACGGATCGGACAGAACCAGATAGTTATCGTAGTATTTGCCTGACAAGTGTGTAGGAAAGACATTGGAACGTATGGTCAATCGGCGCCTAGTGTGTGTTCTTGAAACTGAAACGTCCCCTTAGAAAAATTATACAACACTGTGCTTAAACTGACACACAATATCTTTAGCGCAACGCAGTCTGACTTCCAAAAATCCCTACGAAAGAATGGCCCTGACTAGCATTAACCTATACGTTTCACAAATCACTTACCTCACAAAAATCTTCGTTACTCAAGCTACTGCAATACAGCGAGCGCCACTACTGCCAGCTAAATAAAAGATTCAAACTACTGAAGGCACTAACTACTGATAGGCATAGTTAGCAAATGAAAGATTTTAATAGAGAACAAACAATGTATTTACCTCACTAGTCATAATATATATAGCAGTTCATGACACCAATTCTTACAAATTTCAAAACTCCGCCATCTCTCTCCCCACGTCCACCACTGCTGGCGGCTCACCTCCAACTGCGCGACGCTACGCGCTGTTAGCATCCAGCTGCCGCTGCCCAACACTACAATGGCGAGTATTACAACAATGCCAACCAGCCACAGACTGCACACGGCACAGCCAGTGATTTTCATACAGAGCGCTACATGGCGGCGGCGTTACCAATAAAAAAACCTAAACAGCCTACTTACATAGCCCCCATGCTCCCCACAAAAAAATTTACAAGTTGTTTTGGGCAGTGGCCAATACAGATTTGAAAATTTTTTTCATAATTACAATAACAAAGAAATGAAATGCACACACTTATCGATACAATGTTGGTCAAAAGCTAAAATTTTCTCACAGTCCATAAAGACAGTCCTGATCATTCATCATAGTAAAATTGCAGTGTTTTTTTCAAAGTCTGAGCAATAAAAGAAATTGTACTTGGAAGTAGTGGATTTCTAAGCAGTCTTGAAGAAGTAGTGTTGTCCTTCCAACGAAAGACAGTGCTGACTCTTGACATGCAGACAGGTAATAGGCCACAGCAGAGTCAGTCGACGTTGAAGACTATCGGTAAGTAGGTCATCACAGAGCAGACCCACTGTAGTCCTGGTAGAGATTACTATTGGTGGGCCACCAGAGGTGCAGACCCATTGCAGTCCTTGTAGAAATAATGGTATCGGTGGGTCGTCAAAGGTGTAGACCCACTGTAGTCCTTGTAGAGATGGCCAGCAGCCATCTGTTTGACTGTGCAGGTGCACAATTACCATTGAAGAGTCTTGCGGATAATATAGCAAGTCCATAACCACCACTTGTGCACTCACAAAAATTGTTGTTGAAATGTCCTTACAACCAGCAATGCTGTTATACAGTCCCTTAACGAATTATTAACACACGTGTAAACACTATCAGTCCCTACTTCTCACATATTGTCCATATACTATGACCAACAGAAACGTGTGCAGTGAAATGTAATTTACAAGTTACTTAATTTGATGAACTGGTATCAATTACAATTTTATAACATAAGAATACAATAACAAAGGTACAAAATATATCATTAAAGAACATAACAGTACAGATAACATTTGCAGTAGTACAGGCTTTACAAAAGAATCGAAATAGCAAATACATCAGTGTTACAAAAATTACGACATAAGTACATACATAAAAGATCAGAATAACTTTTGAAACATCAACTTCACACATGAGCATTAGAACAAAACAGAATAAATAATGTGTAAACATCTTTACGAAGTAAATAACATGTTATTAATGCAAATTATATTTGAGGATAACAGTATTCCTCATCATAGTGAATGTAGCTTAGTATTAGAAAAATTCTGCAACATAAGTCTTATCAGATAAACATATAAAGACAGGAAGAACATAAATACACAAGGGTACACAAACACATAGTGGGATAACACAAGGAAAGGACAGGGTTTGTTTTACTGCAGTATTTTGCAAACAAAACTTTCTTTACTTCTCAGAGATCTCCCTTCGTTCTTCATTATTTCCAAAAAGTCCTATCTATACCTGATTTCTGTACTTTTTTCGTATAACTTCTCAATGCATTTCTTCCAATATATCGCAAATCATTCTCTTGTATAGGCTACCCCCTCTTAAGCTAACTTAAATCTACTGAGTTCAGATGCTTAACTAAGGGATGAGGCAATGCAGCAGCACAAAACAATTTACACAAACAGCAATGTTAAAAAATGGAAATTGGCAAAAAAAGGCAGCAATATTACAACTAATATAAGGCAATGCGCAGCAAACAAGAAAAATAAATCAGTAATAAAATTGGCTTAACCTAGTAATACAAAATGACATTCAGTAGCACTATGAATGGCAAACAGCCAGCAAATGCTATAACTTATACCTAAACATTAGAAAGCTCAATCAGAAAAAAATGTTACACTAAAGACAACAATGCAGATAAGGACAATGTCTATTCACATCTTAATGTCTATGCAATTAAAGTGGTGCACCACAAAAATTTATTGTAAAAAAATATTACCATGTACTTGAAAAGACAATTCTGTATGCAATTTCTGTGAAGGGAAATGTCTTTTTGTGCTACTTCGTTTTTTTTTAAGTACATCATAAAGTTATTATTTACTGGATCTGTAGGCATAAAATATTTATATTAGTACATCCATAAAATTTATTTTAACCAATGCTTCAGTGCAGTTAGAAACTAGATATTAAACAAAATGAGTAAATAAATGCATAAAGCATGCCAAATGGCATTTCTCCCAACTAGCAGGTCAATAGCCATGAAATGTTTCTCGTCGTTTCATTAGGCATTTTAGTAAATATCATAAATTAAGAGCTCCACAGTGTAATCATATGTTTTTCAAGTTTGAGCGTGTCGTATACAGCGAGGATAATGACACCTTTTTTTACCTGTGCCTCTGAAAGGCACACACTAATGGCTTGTTTCCCGGTGGCTGTAGCCCAGCTGGGTGCCCAAGACGCATTACATGCACGTGGTCACTTAACGGTCTTGCCGAAATATTTACGACACCAGTTTCCGCTAAAGTGGCAGTCTCATATAAAAAAATTCACAGGTCAAGAATTTGCGTTAAAAATATGTAGAAACAAAATCCTGTAAATATAACAGTGTCCAAAAATTTTTGGCGGCCTTGTGATACATTCACGCATATACACACATTTCATAACTCTTAAAGTACGATTCTTGGTTTCCAACATCCTTTTTCACAAACCAGAGTCCCTAACCACTACTCATTATTCCTTACCTTATTACACATATGTATATTCGTCGACACTTCTTCAATATGTCATCATAACGTATACGTAGCATAACCAAATAACTCATATAGCATCAGCTTAAGCATACTTCAGCAGCGTAATTCACATCGTCGTCGTAATAATAACAACACAACACCACAGTCAAATTCTCAAAATCTCCGTAGCTTCCTCCAATAATTTCAAAACCTAAAAAAAATTCTCTGCTCATGTCAAAAGTGTCATCTGCCTCAAACGTACTTTAAAAATCATGATCCCATACCAAATATGTCATTCAAAGCTCCTATAGTATCACAATGGTTCTGAAAAAATATGAACAGTTCACAAAGTACAGACAAAATACAATTTCGTAAGTGTGAAGTTATCCAACTGTGTAATTACATAAACATCTGTCACTGATGTAGTATAATAAATGTTTGTTTCTCTCAGTTAAATGATCAGATAGCTGTGTAATTTATGTTTTAGAGAAATATGCTATCGATGTGTAAAGTTGTATAAGCAAAAACCATATTAGCTAGGGCTCCTTGTGCTTGCCATACACATGGTACACAAAGTAAGCGTGTACCCCCCTGAGGAATAATGTAATTATATCCTCAGGTGTTACAGATTACAGCAATGGAATGAAATGTATCATTGTATTTCAAATATCTTTAAAAATAAATGTTTTAAGTACAAAATTAGGCACTCAAATGCGCGTATTGTAGCGCTTAACTGTGGGTCTTCTTGTAAGATAATCTCTGTGGAAGTGTCGTAGTTATCGTCCTCCAAAAGCCAAGTTCTGCAGAAGTCAATGTACTTACCTCATGATAAACGAAAGTGAAATGTTTTGCGTATAGATATCTTAGTTATTACGCTTATTGCCGTGATGAAGTAAGTACTGTACTGTACGTATTGTTGCGCTACAGAAAAGGCTGTCTCATTGTAGCTATACCACAAAAGTTACTAGTAAAACATGTTTTAATTTCCAGAAAAGTTCAGAAAAACTGTGCAGATATAAAACAGATACATTGCAAAAGCAACATTGTAAATTGTCACTCATTAGTAGCGTAGTGATAAAATCGTGTAGTTGTCACATAAACTAACCACTGTCTCATCTGGTATCTCACAGAAAGTACTTTAAATCCAGAATGTCTTTTCAACTAAACCAAAATGTTGCATTAAAATCTCATTAACAGTATATGTTCTAAGTATGTAAGCCTTATAGTCGTTACATAATCGTGCAACTAAAAAGCAAGAATGTACAAATAACAACACTGTGTCGTCTGTTCACTATAACAATGCATTCGTAATTTCTGTTTAAAAATGTTCCCTAGGTTGTAGACTGGATAGTTAACTTCAAAACATTGTTGCATTTTACCAGTTTCTCAGTGTGACAAAACATACTACAAATGTGAAGTGAAATGTTTTATGGCAAAGACAAACTTAAAAAGCAGATTATCTCTTAATAAACGGTTTTACATGTAAAATGTGGTGTAAACCTTTACTCTTCCTAGTACGCAGACTGTCAACTGAAAAGCAATTATCATGTGGTTACGTCGGTAAGGAACACTGAAATTTTGCTCAAGGTTAGCTTATGTTATTCTTCTCTGAGCCCGCCGGGGCACGCGGCTGCCTGCGGTGGGAGTCATTGTCTGTTTCTTTGTTGGCGCGCGTCGTTATTGGGACTAGGAGACCTAACTTCTACAAATTCACCTTGCCGAGAGGGCCCTGCTCTGTTTGAATCCCGCCAGTTCTGATGCAATTCAGGTCTGACGTTACGATCATATCGTCTGTCGTCACGTCGATAATTTCTGTAATTAATTTCTTGTCGGTCACGTGGTGGAGAATTTCTCCCTGAATCGTAACTGCGCGCTGGACCGTTGCGTCTGAAGTTATTCCGTCTCCCTTGATAATAATTATTTTGGTTCCCGTATTGTCTGTTTCTCTGATTGTGTCTGTGATATTCATTACTACAGAAATGCGATCTTTCTCTGTAACTATTATTACTCCGCCAGTGGTTGTCATATGGGTGGTGTCTGTTTTGGTCACGATTTGCATTATAAGAATAGACTTGTCGTGTCCAGTTATTGTTTCTGTCGTCACGGAATTGTGACGGATGTGAACTGTAGTGATTGTTTTCCTGTTTTCGCATCCCGCGACTGTCTGTGTCAATTTCTAATTCTTGTAAAAGTCCCTGAAAAGCTTCAATGTCGTCTTTGCAACGGCCTGCCAAAATAATATGCCGTAAATGTTCAGGCAATTTGATTAAGCAAATGCGGATGAGTTCTGATGGGCTGTATGGGTTTGACAGGTACTGATTCTTGTGCAACATGTCTTCAAAATATTTGACGAGAATGGAAAATTCAGATTGTTCAAAGTGTTTCATCATCATGATGCTATGTTTTACTCGGTCTTGTGTGGCTTGAGACCAATATGCTGAGAGGAAGGCATGATAAAATTCACCTTCACTGTGGCAATCGTGAATGACCAATCGCATTCTTACAGCTGGTTCATTCTCTAAGTAGCCACACATAAATTCTAACCTGTGCTCCAATGACCAGTTGGGAGGAAAACAATGATTGAATTGATGAAGCCACGCTTGTGGATGAATGCCGTTGCCAGATTTCTTAAATGTTTTGAATTTACGTGTAGTAATGAGCAGCTTATAGTCAAAATCATCATGTCGGCGAGTCGCATGTATGTCATTGTTATGTCGTTTCGGCGGTTCCATCTCAAAATTCGGTGTACCTTGCCAATTTCTTTCATAATTTCCGAAGTGTCCTGTGTTATTATTTTGTGGTTGTTCTGTATTTCTATGTCCCTCTTCCCGTACTGGAGCGCGAGTGTCCTCTGAAATATGTAATTCTTGTATTACTTGAGCCAACTGATCTTGTACTTTCCGCATTTCTCTTTTATACTGTGTGTGGATTTGATTTTGATTCTGTTTGAATTTTCTAATTTGTTCATACTCTTCAGTGTGAGTGAAGGCTAAAGGTTTTGTGTCATTCAGATCATCATCTACCTTTGTAGATAAGTTAGTGAACTGATCTGAAAGATCGGCTACTTTATCCGATAGTGAAATTATTTCCTCTGTGTGTTTTTATGAACCAAGTTTCAGAGTGTCCATTTGTGTTGAAATCGTATCTACTGTGTCCTTTAAGTTTTCCTGAGTTGTTGCAAATTGCGTAACCGAATCGGTAGATGCAACTGAGTCAATTTTAGCTTGCAAGTCTCATGATTTTCATGAACAATAGTTTGCAGTTCTTTTATGGCTGCTTCGTGATTCTGTAATGCATTTTCATGCCGCAAAAATAGGTTGAAAATGCTCACAAATTTGTGTTTTGACGTCATTACAGACTTTTTGACATTTCGATTCAATGTTATGTAACTCATTAGTTAAATCTTCACGTGTTTGTTCAAGCGTGGTGTCTAACTTTTGAAGCTTTTGTTCCATTGTGTCTAAATTTTGAAGATTTTGTTCCATTCTGTCTAACTTTTGAAGCTTTTGCTGTGTTTGTCTCTGATTTTGTTCCATTGTGTCTAACTTTTGAAGATTTTGTTCCATTGTGTCTAACTTTTGAAGATTTTGTCCCCCGACCGATCGATCGATAACGTTTCCCTGTTCACTAATTGTTTCACTGCCTACACCATTATTTGCAACCCGCTCTATTTCCCTATACACAATTACCAAATTACTACTTTGAACATTAGTTAATTCATTACATGGTGGCGCTAACACACTGCTTTCGTCTTCACTGTCATTTCTCAGTTTACTTTGGAGCCTAGTATTACGTTTTTCACACGCCATTATTGTCACAATTTTTTACACGACAACACAGAAAAACACAATTTGAAGAACAAAAATAAGAGAACACATTAACATAGCACTGAAAATAATATCTAGTTAATTGCAAGCGCAGCTGCGAAATACTTCGTGTAAAACTACATGCATGCCACAACTGTTTTACTGTACAACAATGAAAGACTGCAACTACAAAGGAAATTCTCTCTATGATTACGCGCTAGCAATAAACAAAAGCTACAGTAATTACACAAACTACAAGAAAAAAATCAGATTCCAGTGAGGTATCCTCGGCTAAGGGTCGACATATGAAACGTCCCCTTAGAAAAATTATACAACACTGTGCTTAAACTGACACACAATATCTTTAGCGCAACGCAATCTGACTTCCAAAAATCCCTACGAAAGAATGGCCCTGACTAGCATTAACCTATACGTTTCACAAATCACTTACCTCACAAAAATCTTCGTTACTCAAGCTACTGCAATACAGCGAGCGCCACTACTGCCAGCTAAATAAAAGATTCGAACTACTGAAGGCACTAACTACTGATAGGCATAGTTAGCAAATGAAAGATTTTAATAGAGAACAAACAATGTATTTACCTCACTAGTCATAATATATATAGCAGTTCATGACACCAATTCTTACAAATTTCAAAACTCCGCCATCTCTCTCCCCACGTCCACCACTGCTGGCGGCTCACCTCCAACTGCGCGACGCTACGCGCTGTTAGCATCCAGCTGCCGCTGCCCAACACTACAATGGCGAGTATTACAACAATGCCAACCAGCCACAGACTGCACACGGCACAGCCAGTGATTTTCATACAGAGCGCTACATGGCGGCGGCGTTACCAATAAAAAAACCTAAACAGCCTACTTACAAAACCAGGTCCCTAATCAGTCGCTCTCAGTGTAGGTTCAGGATATATCGCTCCACACTCGATAGCTTGACCCTGCTCGAGCAAAGCAGATTTACTAAACACAGCCTTCCGAAATGCCTTCACAAAAGAAGATGAAGTAAATTTTGCGGAATTCGAATCGAGAACAGTTGCCAACGCGAGTAACGTAGAAGTAAATATCCTCGGATTAGTGAAGCAACTCAAGTCACTTAACAAAAGCAAGTCTTCTGGTCCAGACTGTATACCAATTAGATTCCTTTCGGAGTATGCTGATGCATTAGCTCCATACTTAACAGTCATATACAACCGTTCGCTCGACGAAAGATCCTTACCCAAAGACTGGAAAGTTGCACAGGTCACACCAATATTCATGAAAGATAGTGGGAGTAATCCACTACATTACAGGCCCATATCGTTTACGTCTATATGCAGCAGGATTTTAGAACATATATTGTGTTCGAACATTATGAATTACCTCGAAGGAAACGGTCTATTGACACACAGTCAGCAGGGGTTTATAAAGCATCCTTCCTGTGAAACACTACTAGCTCTTTATTCACATGAAGTGCTGAGTGCTATTGACAAGGGAATTAAAATCGATTCCGGATTCCTGGATTTCCGGAAGGCTTTTGACACTGTACCACACAAGCGGCTCATAGTAAAATTGCGTTCTTGTGGGATATCGTCTTAGTTATGTGACTGGACTTGCGATTTCCTGTCAGAGAGGACACAGCTCGTAGTAACTGATGGAAAGTCATCGAGCAAAACAGAAGTGATTTCGGGCGTTCCCCAAGGTAGTGTTACAGGCCCTTTGCTGTTCCTTATCTATATAAATGATTTGGGAGACAATCTGAGCGGCCGTCTTCGGTTGTTTGCAGATGACGCTGTCGTTTATCGACTAATAAAGTCATCAGAAGATCAAAACAAACTGCAAAACGATTTAGAAAAAATATCTGAATGGTGCGAAAAGTGGCAATTGACCCTAAATAACGAAAAGTGTGAGGTCATCCACATGAGTACTAAAAGGAACTCGTTAAACTTTGGTTACACGATAAATCAGTCTAATGTAATAGTCGTAAATTCAACTAAATACCTAGGTATTACGAACAACTTAAATTGGAAAGAACACGTAGAAAATGTTGCGGGGTAGGCTAACCAAAGCGTGCGTTTTATTGGCAGGACACTTAGAAAATGTAACAAACCTACTAAGGAGACTGCCTACACTGCGCTTGTCCGTCCTCTTTTAGAATACTGCTGCGCGGTGTGTGATCCTTACCAGGTAGGACTGACGGAGTACATCGAGAAAGTTCAAAGAAAGGCAGAACGTTTTGTATTATCGTGAAATATGGGAGAGCCGGCCGCGGTGGTCTCGCGGTTCTAGGCGCGCAGTCCGGAACCGTGCGACTACTACGGTCGCAGGTTCGAATCCTGCCTCGGGCATGGATGTGTGTGATGTCCTTAGGTTAGTTAGGTTTAAGCAGTTCTAAGTTCTAGGGGACTGATGACCACAGCAGTTGAGTCCCATATTGCTCAGAGCCATTTGAACCAAATATGGGAGACAGTGTCACAGAAATGATACAGGATTTGAGCTGGAAATCATTAAAAGAAGGCGTTTTTTGTTGCGACGGAATCTTCTCACGAAATTCCGATCACCAAGTTTCTCCTCATAATGCGAAAATATTTTGTGGACACAGACCTACATAGGGCGGAACGATCACCCAGATAAAATAATGGAAATCAGAGCTCGTACGGAAATATATAAGTGTCCATTCTTTCCGCGTGCTATACGAGATTGGAATAAAAGAGAATTGTGAATGTGGTTCGATGAACCCTCTGCCAGGCACTTAGATGTGATTTGCAGAGTATCGATGTAGATGTAGAAACTGAAGTGACAATAGTCATGGGATAGCGATATGCACTTACACAAATGGTGGTACTATCGCATACACAAGGTATTAAAGGGCAGTGAATGGGCGGAGTTGTCATTCGTACTCAGGTGGTAAGTGTGAAAAGGTTTCCTAGGTGATAAAGGCCGCGAGACGGAGATTAACAGAGTTTGAACGCGGAGTGGTAGTTGGTGCTAGACGCATGCGACATTCCATTTCGGAAAGTCAGCAAAGTGTAAAGAGCGTGCTGATGAATTTCAGGCATTACCTCTCACCACGGACAAGGCAGTGGCGACTGTCTTCGCTTTACGACCGAGGAGCGTTTGCGTGGAATTGTCAGTGCTAACGGACAAGGAACACTGCTCGAAATAACTGCAAAAGTCAATATAGGAAGCACGACGAACGTATCCGTTAGAACAATTCGGCGAAATTTCGTGTTAGTGGACTAAGACAGCAGACGATCGACGTCAGCGCCAGTGCAAACAGCTTGACAATGCCTGCACCCTCTCTCTTCCGCTCGTGACCGTACCGATTGGAATCGAGACTATTGGAAAATCGTGGCCTGCTCAGATGAGTCCCGATTTCAGGTGGTAAGAGCTGATGACAGGGTTCGAGTCTGATGCAGACTCCATCCACCAAGCCATGGACGCAAGTTGTCAACAAGGCACTTTGCAAGCTGGTGGTGGCTCCTCAATGGTGTGGGAGGTGTTTACTTGGAATGGATTGGGTCCTCTGGTTCATCTGAACCGATCATTGATTCAAATAGTTATGTACCGATACATGGAGACCAATCGCAGCCATTCAAACAACTATGGAATGTTTATAGATGCTAATGCGCCATTTCACAGGGCCACAATTGTTCGTGATTCGTTTGGAAAACATTCTGGACAATTCGAGCGAATGGTTTGGCCACCCAGATCGCCCTACATGAATCCCATCGACCATTCACTGGACATAATCGAGAGGTCAATTCGTACATAAAATCCCGCACCGGTAACGCTTTCGCAATTATTGACGGCTATAGACGCAGCCTGGCTCAGTATATCTGCAGGGAACTTCCAGTACATGTTGACGCAATGCCACGTCGAGTTGCTATGCTGGGCAAAAGGAGGTCTGACACGGTATTTACAAGTATCTCACGACGATGTACCCGAATAAATACGGGATGGTCAAATGAAAGGGCAGCTACTCATGGTGGTCTAGAGTGGACTGTAACTAACGCGTGGCAGCGAAACTCGGTGGATATGCCTGTGCGTTAATGCGGAACCGATTTACACTGGAAGCAAAGTAGATCCAATTGTGGACACTGTCGCTGTACACTGTTTATATGATGATATGACATCAAAACTTTCGTTTGACAAGCTATAACTATAGTCAACGGTATGACTATGGAGAAGACAATAGTGAAACTATTTTATGTAAACGGCAGCAGTAATAATGTCTTATGGCACACCAGCCTGGTGCAAGTCTTTCAATTGTACGCCACTTCGTCTTGCGAGCCTGTCAGCCAACGGCACCCAGATTTCCCTGGACGGTGACCTATCCAAATACTAGCCGAGCTAAACGTTGCTCAACTTCGGTAATCAGTTGGGCACCGATGTCACCAATGTGGCAAGGCCGTTGGCAACGGCAGCAACCACAGTGCTGCATTAAGAGAGTATCGCCGACTGAAATGTCTGAGGAGAAGCTCAGCGTCATTACATGGTTCAAAGAAGATGATAATGAAATTCGAAAACGCGTGTGAGCTTGGTGTGGCACCTGGAAGATGTTCTATCACAGTAGAACTTAGTGACGAGGTTGCTGTTGCTGTAAGTGATCACGTTGCACGTGCCGAAGGAGTGCTAGAGCTCGTGCAGCGTCACTAGAATTGTCCATCCCATCAACAACAGTGCGGAGAGCTCTGCTGTGGAGATTACACTGAGACTACTACGAGATGTAGACGGTTAAGCAACGGCAACCTCGCGACCCGCAGCAACGTTCTGAATTTACTCTTCGTTGAGCGGCACGGATCGAAGTTGATGACATGTGGCCGCTCAGTATTCTGTATGGTGACGCGGCACATTGTGCACTAGAGTACAGTGAATACATAGAACTGCCTTACTTGCGGTACTGTTAAACCGCTTGCATGCACGAAGAGCCATTGCACTCGCCTTATGCGGCTGCGTGTTGTGGTTTCACAAACACCTTTATTCACAGTCCGTTCTTCTTTGAAGAGAATACACCCAGGTGGCCTGTCACGTGTAGCGTGACGTTTCCACTTCATCGAGGTGTCCTTCAGTGGCGTAGGGTATCCGCTTTTGAAGAGTGCAGCTGTGTGGAAACCACTGACGTCAAGCCAGATGGGACAACACCACTTGTCACTCGCCCAGTGAAAGATCTTGCAACCTTCCGCGAACTTAATTTTCCAGATGCGTGGCCTGAAAGATCACAAAATCTCAATCCATGTGACTTTTGTCTCTGGGGATATTTAAAAGAACGTGTTTACCAAGGTCACGTTCGGTCTTTACCTGATATTATGGCCAGTTTACGGGAAAACGTTGCTCAGGTTCCACCGGAACTGAAGGCAGTATCTCGTCGAGATCTCCGATGCTCAGATTGAACCAATTGTGTAAGCAGCCGTTAATAATAAAATCAACATTATGCTTTCCTGACTTGTCTGACGCTCTCTGCCCACGTCGAGTTCGTAATCTGTTACATGCGGAAATGTTTCTACACGTCTTTCTTGCATTCACAGCGCCATATTTGCATCTGCCGCCCAAAATTGGAACTAATTTTTTCTAGCGTAAATCGGTTCCGTATTAACGCATTAGAATATCTACCAAGTCTCACTTCCGTACGATAATTGCAGCCCGCACTGGACCTCCAGGAGCTGCACGTTAATTGTAACTATCCGATAGCTAGCATAGACTGACAAAGTTTAAAATTGTACCTGTTCGTTACGTGTTATGAAGAGAACATAGTTATAAGCTGTAAAATAAATGGAACAGCAATATAGCACACTTGTCACCACAGTCATTTACTTAAATCTTCTATTTTAGCTACGAAGTTTAACAAGACATCTCATGTATCTCTCTCATGTATCCACATTAGATGCATTACCCAAACTGCTTCCTAGTTTTATTAGTTACATTACGTCTTTCAGATATCTTTGTCACATTTAAGACTGCATAGTACCAGTGCCTTTCCTTTACCTTTTCTGCCTTCCTCCCTCCTATACCTGTCATAGCTCGTGGATGCAAAATGGGTTTAGTAAAATGCTGGATACCGTTGAATATGTATAGCAGAGCTGTTCCTTTTGTCTTGCAGCTTACAACTATGTCCTTTTAAAGAAATCTGTCGTTTCACAACACAGAATTTCAAGAATTTCTTCTTCTCCTCCTATTTAGGAATTAGGCGAAATTGCCTGTTACGGTACCCGTCGTAGCCGGCAGAAGTTGTCGAGCGGTTCTAGGCGCTGCAGTCTGGAACCGCGTGACCGCTACGATCGCAGGCTCGAATCCTGCCTTGGGCATGGATGTGTGTGATGTCCTTAGATCAGTTAGGTTTCAAAAAAAATGGCTCTGAGCACTATGGGACTCAACTGCTGTGGTCATAAGTCCACTAGAACTTAGAACTACTTAAACCTAACTAACCTAAGGACATCACACACATCTAATGCCCGAGGCAGGATTCGAACCTGCGACCGTAGCAGTCGCGCGGTTCCGGACTCAGCGCCTAGAACCGCTAGACCACCGCGGCCGGCTCAGTTAGGTTTAAGTAGTTCTAAGTTCTAGGGGACTGATGACCTTAGAAGTTAAGTCCCATAGTGCTCAGAGTTTTTTATTTTTTTTATTTTTTACCCGTTGTTCCTTGGCTCTTCCACTATTTCGTCTTCCTTGTCACTTAAAATTTCTAGCCTCTAAGCGGAATCTGTCACTCTCCATTGTTTGTAGTTATTCGTTCCATGTTTCTCTATAATCTTGTATTTTACCATTTAGACTAAAAATTTTTAGTTCTTATGTAATACCTCGATCCCTTAGTCTGCCTTCTCTTGTGCAACCTTTAACTCGTCTGAGGAATTTCATTGTTTGCGCCTGAATGCGGCTTTCTTGCGTTTCCTTTATCAGCCAGATCTCGCTTCCATAAAGCAGTGTGGAGACTACAACTGTTTTGCAAGACTTTCCTAGTTTTGCTTTTAAGCTTTCCGTTAATTGTTTCACATGATGATGATGATGAGGTGCCATACTCCGAGGAGCGTAGGGGACGATGAGGGAAACCCGCTCCGCCGACGAGGCAAGGTCCTAGCGGAGGTGGTTTGCCATACCTTGTTTCACATACCTGGCTAAATTTACTGAGTTTCTGTATCTTTCCTGTTGTCAATTGTTACTTCACATCCCAGGTAACTGATTTAGTTTACTTGCTCTAAAATCTTTTGATATACCACTATTTTGGTTCTAATATATTTTTCCCCATGAAGGCCATTGTCTTAGTTGAGATCTCCATATCAAATTTCGCACTTATTTGTCTCAATAATAAAATTCCATTCTGAAGGTCCTCTTCTTCATACACGTTTCGAAATTCTGTTTTCCATTTTTGCATTATTTTATGTATGTAAATGTTAAAGTTGAGGAGATACAGCAGCCTTGTAGTACTACTCTGTTAGTTCCTATCTCATTAGTCATTTTTCTATTGAGATCTAGAGTTAGAATCGTATTCTGATACAAACATTTATTGGATGTTTCGGATATCCGTGATTCGCCATTATCTTCCAAAGTTTCTGTCTATTGACATTGTCAAAAGCTTTTTAAAATGTATGTTTCTTTATTATATTGTATTATCTGCGTTATCGCAGATCGTTCCTTCCAAAACCCTATTTGTTCCTCATGCACTAGTACTTCGTGTATGTTTTTAAGTATTGTGTTTAAAATTTTGGCGTATATCTTGTGTGCTGAGTAAACTCACTCCTCTGTAGTTGACTCCTTTATAAAACTGAAATCACTCCAGCAGTTTTCCAGTCTTTGGATGGGTACCCTTGCTTTTCCAGTATTCGTTTAAGGGATGTAGCAGTCGTAGATGTTGCATCGTTCCTCCACTTTTTAGCAGTTCAGAATTAGTGCCATCTCTTCATGTCGCTTTCCCGTTCTTAGGTGATTTTAATGGCAGATTTCATTTCATTAGACTGTATTTTAGTCCAATCTTCTTTCTTGTGTCGTATCGTCATATCATAATACGGTGTAATAATTTACCCATTGTCCTTCTTGAATACTGTTTATTTCTGACTTCTCTTTTTCTGTTGCGTTAAAAGTTTTAAAAACTTAATGGGCCATTTACTGTCTCCTGAGAACATCACTCTCCATATTAGAAATAAATCCATCCCAATGTTCTTAGTGTACTTTTCGTACTACACATTTAGCAATACTTCTCCTTATGGGACTGCATCTCTTCAGCTGTGGGGTTGCATAAGTATTTTATACCTGAATCTTGTTTTTCATTAACAGCTTTTCTTATATTATCACTCAAAATTTTTATTCTCTTTCTTTCCCTTATTTTTTTTCCTTTTTACGGAAGGACTCTCCTGTTACTATGTATATTACATTCTTCAGATTTTGTCTTTCTTCTTGTACATTATCTCTAGTTTCCAAGTTTGCTAGCTCTTTATTTTTCTGCTTTGGTGATGATGTTTGATGCTGTCCTCTTCATGAAAGTATACTTTACACACGATTTCATTCTGTTAGTTACGTATTTGTTTTGTCTTTTTCTTTCATTTCGCTAAAAGATCTATTCTGTAGATTGGCGAAAAATTATCTTGTATTCCTTATTTGACTCGCTAGCGTGTCGTTTACTAAAATGTAGTCAGTTATTGAGCCAAGACCTCCACTTGCCCAATTATACTTCCGTATATATATATCTTCTTAAGAAGTGAGAGTGTTATTTTTAGATTATTGTAAGTGGCAAAATCGCACAGTGTTTTCCCTTTTTCATTACATATCGGTTCTCCAGAAGGCCCTAGAATATTCGTTACTGGGATATTTCTTATTCTGGCACTGAAATCATCCACCATAATAATCTGATCAATAGCACAGCATTTATACAGAGTCTTCTGTAGTTCTCCATATTTTCTTATAATAGTGACGTTACCTCTTCTCACTTGTATTTCGGTTATGTATGTGCAATCTTCGATCTCTCTTTCTCATCGCTTATGGAGGTGTAATGCCATACATTTGCTTGCTCTTTCATTTTGGAGCTTCCTGGCAGATTAAAACTGTGTGCCCGACCGAGACTCGAACTCGGGATCTTTACCCGCGAAAGGCAAGGAAGTTTCATTTCAGCGCACACTCCACTGTAGAGTGAAAATTTCGTTCTAGAAACATCTTTCATTTTGTTCCACTACACTATAAAACATAATATAATCGCGTACATATTTATAACATCTCATTTTTATTTCAGTTTCTGTGATTGCTACAGCATCGATATTCATGTCTTTTAGTATACTTGGTAGCTGTACCTGTTTTTGGGAAATTCCGCTGACATTCCAGGTTGTTACTTTCATATATCCGTTGATCCATTTTCGTTTGTCCTTTATCATAGATTTGCATTGACGTTTGCGACCATCGTTTTTTCCGAGGCTCCTTGGGCTACTAGGAGTAGTGTGTGTTTTCCGAGATCTGGTTACAAGTCATCTGCTCAGCCCACTTTCTAGGAGGAATAGGATTTTCATGTGGGGCTATGTCCCTTAGCCGGTATACTCTGACTACGTAAAGGCGTCGGAAAACGCCTTTCATCCTTTCCCGTTGACTACATAATGTACAGCCACTGTATGGCATACATTAGGCGAAGGTCACGCGACTGCTGTCTTCTTGGACGTGGGAGCAGGGTATGCTGGCAGAGCTGTCTTGAATTCTTGGAAGGTCTGATTCATTCATCAGATTTCATAGTTTTGACTCTCTACTGGTATCAGCAGCTTGAACAGACTCTGGAGTCCTTTGCCAACAAAAGGAACAGAAAAATGGAATATACCCTCAGGCGTCGAAACCTAATACGGTTGGAGTCGAAAGGAACGAGTTGTCCAAGGGAAGCCGAAAAAAAAAAAAAAAAAAAAAAAAAAAAAAACAGCTTGATGCAAGTAAGTGGAAGAAGTAATGTTAGGTAAGGGCTTATGTGGTTGCCGCCCGCATACTCCGAAGAATTCTATGGTATCTTCTTATTCACATATTATTTCAAGAACTTTATATGGCGCAGCATTGTGGCTGTGTTGCAGGATTGGTATACGTAATGACATTTCAGTGGAAAAGGTTTCATGCTTTTATTATACACAAATATGGAACAAATTAATTAACATGGCAGAAAGAAATCACATAGATCGCACAAGCAGTTAACAAGACAAATTTAAATTTACGTACTGACTTCATCCTGCTTATCAGAATAAGTAATACTAAAATGACCACAGGTAATCCTTACACAACAGACAAGTCCATTACTACATTGACCTGATAGCTCACACGTTAACATTACCCCTATACAGACCTTCCAAAATGTGAACGACATCTTATTCACTACAAAATGAGTAACAGAATACCTAGTACTCATCGTAATGTAATAAATATGGTTGTTGTCAAGACAAGGACTCGCATTCAAAACCAGGCGGACTCCATACAATAACCACGATGCACACCAGTAACGTACTTTGCTACAGCCAAGTCACTGAGTAGTGCGAGCAGTAAATGTGCATTTACAAGCTGTCAGGGGCACGCAAATCCACATAGACGACAGCTGCAAACTGCCATCTCGGTCAACATCACCTTTTTTGTGGCTGTTTAAGGTCGCGAATGGGCGGTATGCAGCAGTTCCAGCGGGCGCCTTCGTAAAATTATAAAATTCTTCTTGGCCACTCAATCCAACAACGCCTTCGAACCTCCGGTTGACTGATCATGGGCCTCGACCAGTCGAACAGTTCACCAGGGCAAAGACTGCAGTCATTCCAGAATGAGATTTTCACTCTGCAGCGGAGTGTGCGCTGATATGAAACTTACTGGCAGATTAAAACTGTGTGCCGGACCGAGACTCGAACTCGGGACCTGTGCTTTCAGGAGTGCTAGTTCTGCATGGTTCGCAGGAGAGTTTCTGTAAAGTTTGGAAAGTAGGAGACGAGGTACTGGCAGAAGTAAAGCTTTGAGGACGGGGCGTGAGTCGTGCTTCGGTAACTCAGTTGGTAGCCGGCACGGTAGCTCAGCCTGTCGGGTCAGAGGGCTAGCTGCCCTCTAGAGTAAAAAAAAAAAAACTGAGTTAATGGAAAATTCGGTCAGAGTGGAAGGATCTACCACCGAACTTGAACAAACACAAACGATCATTAACGAACAAAATGAAAAAAAGGTTGTTAGAGCACTTGCCCGCAAAAGACAAAGGTCCCGAGTTCGAGTCTTGGTCCGGCACTCAGTTTTAACCTGCCAGGAAGTTTCACTACAGTCATTCTTCATCGGCCGTCTCTGTCGAGAGAGAAGTTTTCGTCGTGCCTCTCCGGAAGACTCTGCCCGCACGCTGCGTTCGACCCTGGAGCGTCCTCTCTGTCACTGCGGCTGCCCGAGGGGCCACTCGGCGGGAATTCAAAGTGGCGGCCGTTGGCGACGGAATAGAACCGTCAAAATTTTCAATTTATGTTATCTGTTTCATCAGTTATTTATTAATGTTTTGTTATATATGGGTCATAGGTGTCAAGTCTGAGTCATTGCAACTGAGACACTGCAGTATCCCGAGCGGTTTAAGGCGCTGCAGTCATGGACCGTGCGGCTGGTCCCGGCGGAGGTTCGAGTCCTTCCTCGGGCATGGGTGTGTGTGTATGTCCTTAGGATAATTTAGGTTAAGTAGTGTGTAAGCTTAGGGACTGATGACCTTAGCAGTTGTCCCATAAGATTTCACATACATTTCTTGAACTGCAGTATCGACATCATTTCCGTCGTCTGCACCCGCGCACTGCTCACAAGTGCGCGAGAGGCGACGCTTCTGAACCTCCCGCCAGCTTTCTCTTCCATAGATCACGTTTTCTGCATCACGCGTATACGCCACCAAAGGACGCGGAAGTGGCCCGCAGCTCCGATTGACCGGAGTATCCCTTTAAGCGGCCGCAGTTCACAGCTCGGCCTCAAGAGTGCATCTTTAGATTTACGAACATCAGTGAGGATGACAGCAGTGTGGAACTATGCACAAATGTAGCACGACACTATTAAACATTACTAATATTCAGTATCTTACATAAGCCGGCCGCAGTGGCAGAGCGGTTCTAGGCGCTTCAGACCGGAACCGCACGACTGCTATGGTCGCAAGTTCGAATTTTGCCTTCGGCATGGATCTCTGTGATGTCCTTAAGTTAGTTAAGTTTAAGTAGTTGTACGTCTAGGGGACTGATGACCTCAGATGTTAAGTCCCATAGTGCTTAGAGCCATTTGAACCAACTTGTTGGTACAGGGTGTTTCAAAAATGACCGGTATATTTGAAACGGCAATACAAACTAAACGAGCAGCGATAGAAATACACCGTTTGTTGCAATATGCTTGGGACAGCAGTACATTTTCAGGCAGACAAACTTTCGAAATTACAGTAGTTACAATTGTCAACAACAGATGGCGCTGCGGTCTGGGAAATTCTATAGTACGATATTTTCCACATATCCACCATGCGTAGCAATAATATGGCGTAGTCTCTGAATGAAATTACCCGAAACCTTTGATAACGTGTCTGGCGGAATGGCTTCACATGCAGATGAGATGTACTGCTTCAGCTGTTCAATTGTTTCTGGATTCTGGCGGTACACCTGGTCTTTCAGGTGTCCCCACAGAAAGAAGTCACAGGGGTTCATGTCTGGCGAATAGGGAGGCCAATCCACGCCGCCTCCTGTATGTTTCGGATAGCCCAAAGCAATCACACGATCATCGAAATTTCATTCAGGAAATTAAAGACGTCGGCCGTGCGATGTGGCCGGGCACCATTTTGCATAAACCACGAGGTGTTAGCAGTGTCGTTCGTCTAAGGCA
Source organism: Schistocerca gregaria (assembly GCF_023897955.1). Taxonomy (NCBI): domain Eukaryota; kingdom Metazoa; phylum Arthropoda; class Insecta; order Orthoptera; family Acrididae; genus Schistocerca; species Schistocerca gregaria. The sequence continues at coordinate 274,422,582 of NC_064926.1, forward strand.
GTTTGTGCCGCCACAATTTCACGAAGAATGTCCAGATAGCCTGATGCAGTAATCGTTTCGGATCTGAAAAATGGGCCAATGATTCCTTTGGAAGAAATGGCGGCCCAGACAAGTACTTTTTGAGGATGCAGGGACGATGGGACTGCAACATGGGGCATTTCGGTTCCCCATATGCGCCAGTTCTATTTATTGACGAAGCCGTCCAGGTAAAAATAAGCTTCGTCAGTAAACCAAATGCTGCCCACATGCATATCGCCGTCATCAATCCTGTGCACTATATCGTTAGCGAATGTCTCTCGTGCAGCAATGGTAGCGGCGCTGAGGGGTTGCCGCGTTTGAATTTTGTATGGATAGAGGTGTAAACTCTGGCGCATGAGACGATACGTGGACGTTGGCGTCATTTGCACCGCAGCTGCAACACGGCGAACGGAAACCCGAGGCCGCTGTTGGATCACCTGCTGCACAAATTTCGAAAGTTTGTCCGCCTGAAAATGTACTGTTGTCCCAAGCATATTGCAACAAACGGTGTATTTCTATCGCTGCTCGTTTAGTTTTTATTGCCGTTTCAAATATACCGGTCATTTTTGAAACACCCTGTGTATGCGCAGCTGACTTGAAAACATTGACAGTACGATGCGTTTTCCTTGGCCGTGTCTGTAGTAGTTAACCGTCACGTCACCGCGTATAGCACTGAAGAGGCATGGACGCAGTGGACACGTACTTCTAAAATGTCTTTTCAAGGTGCCAGTGACATGAACGATGAAGTCTGCCATTGTTTACTTCAGCAGTTTTTTTTTCTTTCTCAAAAGATCGCCTATAGCTTTGAAGGGATGGCGGAGGCGATAAAGGAAAATAGATTTTTCGAGTGACAGCAACTTCTTATATTTATTATGTAGTGCCTGTAATTCGATGAGGTAATTTACTTGTCGATCGATCTTCACTGTAGCTCCTGAGAAGTCTCACTCCTTTTATGTTTGTGAAATAAAAGTTGATCAGCTTACTTGTTTTGCTTCCAAGGCAATCAGCTTTGGAGATCAATCTGTTTCACTTTCAAGGCGATCAGCAACTTGTGTTTGCCAACAGACCGGCATAAAGGAATGTACGCTGGCGTATTCTACTGTAAAGTTCGCTACAAGACGCGTTCGCTGTGTCGTATTCACTAAGTCTCTTTCATATAGAGCTAGCGAAGATTTCCAGAAAGTAAGTGCGGTAGTATTTATATTCAAGACAGCTGCACGACTGGCGGACTTCTATCTCTCAAAGTTCTTTGCTGTGCTCTATATTTTTTTGGACGCCTCATGTAGCAACAGTACTGTAAAACGCCTATGCGGTAAGGTGCCATCTGAAATCTCACGATAGGAATCGCGATGGTAGTAAAAAACAGATGGTTTTTAGCTTATTGTGGTATTTTAGGCGAGTAAGAGGACAACAAGCACTGTGTGAGCGTAAGTTATTTCCAAACCCACTAGTATCTAGAGAGAAAGACATCCAAATATGTTACAGTAAAAGCATCAGAATAACTCGCAGCAGCTCACACACAACAAACATCAGTCCTGAAATTGTCATCATACACGAAAAATGAACTTGTTAATGCGTAATACAGAAAACAAACGAAGGAAAATCGTGATTGGCAGCGTCATATGCTATACACACTCAATGAAGTGAAGTCTGGAATTTAGTAAATGAGGTACTGATGGAATGGAAGCTGCGTGGACGAGTCGGATAGCTCGTGCTTGGGTAGCTCGATCGATCGCAGTTCCAGTATCTGCATCACTCAGATATAAAATTCGCCTAAGATATGGTTATTAACGCACATCTAATCTTCAAAAAATGTTGAAATGTGTTTGAAATCTCATGGGACTTAACTGCTAATGTCATCAGTCCCTAAGCTTACACACTACTTAACCTACATTATCCTAAGGAGAAACACACACACTCATGCCCGAGGGAGGACTCGAACCTCCGTCGGGACCAGCCGCACAGCCCATGACAGCAGCGCCTTAAGACCGCTCGGCTAATCCCGCGCGGCCACCTAATCTTCATTTTTATGAAAAATGCACGTCTTCTTGTTTCTAATTAGACATCGCATGCAAAATTCCTGTTCTCATTGACGATATAAATTCTTATTTATCGATATCTTATAAAAGATCGTTAGTATATTTGTGATGTTTTTTAATTTAAGAAATCATTACTAATAAACTTTTATAAGTTGTTGATAATTAAGAATTTATATTTGCAATGCATGTGGTATGTGATGAGAAACAAGAAATTTTCCGTAAAGAATGATAAACAGATATTTGTTAATTGACATGTATTTGATGAATTAAATATTTAAATTATGTAGGTATCCGAACTGAACGAACAAAACAAATCGAATCAGCGAGCAATTGATTACCCATTTACTTTTCTCAGACACTACCGAGAGAACCAGGCGAACCGCCATGAAAATTACTTGAACTTGGATGAATTAAGGTTTCTGGGAAGTTTTCAGAGTCGATTTTCTCGATAATTTTATAGATTTACTTTGACAGCTTCGTGTAATTGATATTCATATTCTGAATCTCACGTGCCATAAATAGCAATCTGATTGCTAGGAGGTCTCCTTGTTAGTCATATTTGCTAAATATTCTCAAGTGCATTTCATGTAAGTTTTTTAAAGCCCCTTCAAAATCGCTCCCTTCCATTCGCCCCCCCCCCCCCCCCTCCCCCCCCCCCCCCCCGCGCCACCATATCACTATCACCAATCGCCACCCCTTAGCCCTCGCTCTTTTACCTCTTTTCACACACACACACACACACACACACTTGGAATCAAGCGCCTGTTTCTCAGAACAATCCTTCATGCTCTTTGGCCAGAGGGCCAGCCAGCCCTAATAGCAGCGCTGAGTCGTGCCCGCATGCTCCGCCCCTGCTAGAGCGCCCCGATGACGGACCGCACACCGTACAGCCGGCGATCACGAGCCGTGGGAAGCGCGGCCAGTAAATCAGAGGAACAAAGGCCGACACCCCAGCCAGGGCCCCAGCAGCCGACAGCCGACGGCTGCGCCCACTGGGCCGTACACGGACCGCCGCCTGGCGACCGCACATTAGTTCCGTCACTTGGGCGGAAACTGCGAAGTCTGGCCGCCAAGTGGCCGGACAAACTCGCCCCCGGTTGCTCGTATCCTGGTGCGTAAGTAAGAAAGAGGGTGCGTGATGCTTTCTGCGCAGAGAGAGGCAGAGAATACCATGTGGCGCCACCAGCGTGCGCTGTAATTCCACTTCATCTGTCCTTCCCAGGAAGGACAATAGAACGGCAGGGGATATATACTAGGGTAGCGCCTGCTGCTTCGCTCGCATAGACTGCATGGCCTGCACGTATTCTTTATCGAGTTTTTATACTGTTCACAAATTTGCAAAATCTTCTAAGATTTTCACGCTAATTAAGGCCAAATAAGCATGGTCTTTTCCAAATGTTCTTCTGACCAAAAAGTGATTCTGATAGCTGGAGTCCAAAGTTTTTTAATGATTCCATTTGTGTTCTTACAGAGATATTTCCGTAGAAACTTTCATCCCCTAACCAATATTTCTTTAGATCTAACTTCGAAGTGAAATACCAGTTTTCATAAATGCAGCTTTGAAACTTTTTTAAAATAAGAAAATATTTTCTTAATAATTTTCATCATTTGTTGCACTCCCTTAGGGGTCGAATTACCAGAAATATTGAAGTACTTTTTTTTTTAAATTTCTAACAGAGAAGCTGAATACTCATTGTCATAGCTGTAGCTTTAAAATCCTTTAGTAGTTCTTAAGTAGTCATTTATTTTCACAACATCTTTCATCCACTATTTTAGTGGTTGAATTTCCAAAAATGCTAAAACATGTATTTATTTCTGAGAAACCAAATCCCAGTTTTCGTAGTTCTAGAATCTAAATTTCGTTAATAGTGACATACTTTCAAAAAGCGTCCCATACGCTATTTCACCCCTTTAGGAGTGGATTTCGGCCTATCTCTTTCCGAACGATCCCTACAGTACAAGACCCACACTCCCTCAAAACTTTTAAGTAGCGGTTTCGGCTGGGTGATGATGAGTCAGTAAATCAGTCTCACCTTACTTCACCCCCTTGGGTGTTGAATTTCCAAAAACAGTCAAACGCTTATTTTTTCATCTCTAGTCGAGGAGCCAAACACTAATTTTCAAAGATTTACTTTCAAAAATGCTTTCACAATGAAATATTTTCATTATTCTTTTCACCCTCCCCCCTTTCACCCCCCTTTGGGGGTATATTTTATTTTTAAAGAGAATCCAAATACAGATTTTCATAATTTAGCTTCAAAAATGCATGCGCAATGAAATATTTCCACAAAAATTTTCATCGCTCGCTTCACCCCCATAGGGATTGAATTTCCAAAAACAGTGAAACACGTATTTTTTTAGTTGTAACCAACAAGTCAAATGCTAATGTTCATAGATTTAACTTTAAAAATACGCTAGCAGTTCTTTAATAATATTTCCAGAAACAGCTTTCGTCCACTATTTCTCACCTCTTAGGGTTAAATTTCCAAAAATGCTCAAAAACTTATTTTTTTTATTTCTGATCGACAAACCAAATAGCAATTTTCGTAGGTCTAGCTTCAAAAGTGCTTTAATGGCGACTTTTTTCAAAAAACCCTTCATCTGCTATTTCACCCCCCCCCCCCTCCCTAAAGTTGGAATTTCGAAAAATCCGTTCTTAAACGACGCCTACAGTATAAGATCCACACTTTCTCTAAACTTCAAGTTTCTATCCGTAGCAGAGTGAGCTAGGCGATGATAAGGTAGTCAGCTAGTCAGGACATCGCCTTTTATATAGAAGGAAAAAGACAATAAACAATAAATAAACCCAGAATAAATAAACCAACAGCTGTATTTTCATCTCTGATTTATTTCAGAGGCATCCGGTTTCGGCTTTCCATTACGCCATCATCAAGCCCTCTATGGTAACATAGTGGGTGAGTTCACACTGCCAGATAGAATATGATACAAAAGGTAGCCAGTATCTGCACAAGCGCATATAAAGGGTCCGTACAATCGTAAACAATATGAGCGTGTGCGAACGTACGCTGGTCGTATTACATACACCGGTGCGGATACTGGGTAGCTTTTGCATGATATGCTGTCTGGCAATATAAGCTCACCCACTATTTTACCATAGAGGGCCTGATGATTCATCATGGGAGGCCGAAACCGGTTGCCTCTGGAATAAATCGGAGCATCTGTTGTTTATTTATTGCTGGCTATAGCGTTCACTGACTGTCCCACAACACACGCTCAAGTTGGTACCTATATACACTCCTGGAAATTGAAATAAGAACACCGTGAATTCATTGTCCCAGGAAGGGGAAACTTTATTGACACATTCCTGGGGTCAGATACATCACATGATCACATTGACAGAACCACAGGCACATAGACACAGGCAACAGAGCATGCACAATGTCGGCACTAGTACAGTGTATATCCACCTTTCGCAGCAATGCACGCTGCTATTCTCCCATGGAGACGATCGTAGAGATGATGGATGTAGTCCTATGGAACGACTTGCCATGCCATTTCCACCTGGCGCCTCAGTTGGACCAGCGTTCGTGCTGGACGTGCAGACCGCGTGAGACGACGCTTCATCCAGTCCCAAACAAGATCAATGGGGGACAGATCCGGAGATCTTGCTGGCCAGGGTAGTTGACTTACACCTTCTAGAGCACGTTGGGTGGCACGGGATACATGCGGACGTGCATTGTCCTGTTGGAACAGCAAGTTCCCTTGCAGGTCTAGGAATGGTAGAACGATGGGTTCGATGACGGTTTGGATGTTCCGTACACTATTCAGTGTCCCCTCGACGATCACCAGAGGTGTACGGCCAGTGTAGGAGATCGCTCCCCACACCATGATGCCGGGTGTTGGCCCTGTGTGCCTCGGTCGTATGCAGTCCTGATTGTGGCGCTCACCTGCACGGCGCCAAACACGCATACGACCATCATCGGCACCAAGGCAGAAGCGACTCTCATCGCTGAAGACGACACGTCTCCATTCGTCCCTCCATTCAAGCCTGTGGCGACACCACTGGAGGCGGGCTGCACGATGTTGGGGCGTGAGCGGAAGACGGCCTAACGGTGTGCGGGACCGTAGCCCAGCTTCATGGAGACGGTTGCGAATGGTCCTCGCCGATACCCCAGGAGCAACAGTGTCCCTAATTTGCTGGGAAGTGGCGGTGCGGACCCCTACGGCACTGCGTAGGATCCTACGGTCTTGGCGTGCATCCGTGCGTCGCTGCGGTCCGGTCCCAGGTCGACGGGCACGTGCATCTTCCGCCGACCACTGGCGACAACATCGATGTACTGTGGAGACCTCAAGCCCCACGTGTTGAGCAATTCGGCGGTACGTCCACCCGGCCTCCCGCATGCCCACTATACGCCCTCGCTCAAAGTCCGTCAACTGCACATACGGTTCACGTCCACGCTGTCGCGGCATGCTACCAGTGTTAAAGACTGCGATGGAGCTCCGTATGCCACGGCAAACTGGCTGACACTGACGGCGGCGGTGCACAAATGCTGCGCAGCTAGCGCCATTCGACGGCCAACACCGCGGTTCCTGGTGTGTCCGCTGTGCCGTGCGTGTGATCATTGCTTGTACAGCCTTCTCGCAGTGTCCGGAGCAAGTATGGTGGGTCTGACACACCGGTGTCAATGTGTTCTTTTTTCCATTTCCAGGAGTGTAGATGTCTTCCAGTGCTGAGGTAGATGCCACATTGGGACACTGTTTCTCTTCTGAACACACAGAAAAATTTATCGGCATGGGGAACTGCCGTTTCTTAACGTAATGTTTGTCATATTTGCTTTATGCTACCCAAAATGAAGGCAGGAAGGCCAAGAATTATCGCACAGTCAGCCTAACAGCCCATGTAAGAACATTGTGAAGAAGAACTAATGGCAGCAAGATCTAAGAAAAATCAAGGCACTGTTCTGTCTGGAATCTGACGACGAAGAAAAAGCTTCTGAAGACATAAACAGGCACATTGGCGAAGATGTTAGTAAACCTGCAAAAGGGAGCTGTTAACTGTAGGGAAACACGAGTAACAAAGAGTGTCTCGTCTAACTGTCGTCAGCCACATTTTCTCTGGCTTTTCGGCAGATATTTGCTGTTTAGTTTTTGCAATGTGTAGATGGAGTCGGCCCAAACCAAACTGTTCATCAAGTCTTAAATCAAAGTCCAGTGCCGGCAGAAAGCATCGGTTTGTTTAATGTTGCACCGTGGTACTACTCAGTTCTTTAGATAATTAAAAATTACAGTCTCACCACAGTTATTTAAAGGAAGTAGGAAGCCCGGGATCACTAGTGATGGACATGTTTGTGATTGTTTTACAATTTTAATTTGACTCAAAACAGACTTTATAATAAACTTCAAAGCGGACATTAGTCCTCTTACTGATGCAATATACAAATTTTCACTTTAATGAATTACACAAACACGGATAAGAATCATATTTTGCATCCGCAACCAATATCATAGATAGTAGGCGCGGTGAATAATCAATCATAAACAATCGTTCTCGTTTAACCATATTTCAAAAGACTAATAACACTAATAACACTATACACTTCCCCCACAACTTCATTCAAGAACAAAGATCTTGAAGCTTAATAAAACTGAACTGCCCACATAAAGGTCCACAGTGAAACATGCTTATACTAAAAATGCAAAGTAGGCCAACCAAGGTCGCAAAACTGGCACACAGGAAAAATAAGAAGTTGCACATTCATTAAAGATAAACGAATCATTAACATAAGTGTTAAATAAGAATGGCTAGTAATAAATCAACCAGTAAAATAACTTACAGAAAGGCTAATATTAAGAAAGTGACCTCACTTAACTTTAGAGAACAGCGTTAAGGCCCACAGCAGCATTTGGAAACAATAACGCTACGCCCGCCAGACAACGTGAGCGTTCACTCCCCACGGCTTGTGTGGACAGGGTCACATAGCACGCGGTATATACACTCCTGGAAATGGAAAAAAGAACACATTGACACCGGTGTGTCAGACCCATCATACTTGCTCCGGACACTGCGGGAGGGCTGTACAAGCAATGATCACACGCACGGCACAGCGGACACACCAGGAACCGCGGTGTTGGCCGTCGAATGGCGCTAGCTGCGCAGCATTTGTGCACCGCCGCCGTCAGTGTCAGCTAGTTTGCCGTGGCATACGGAGCTCCATCGCAGTCTTTAACACTGGTAGCATGCCGCGACAGCGTGGACGTGAACCGTATGTGCAGTTGATGGACTTTGAGCGAGGGCGTATAGTGATCATGCGGGAGGCCGGGTGGACGTACCGCCGAATTGCTCAACACGTGGGGCGTGAGGTCTCCACAGTACATCGATGTTGTAGCCAGTGGTCGGCGGAAGGTGCACGTGACCGTCGACCTGGGACCAGACCGCAGCGACGCACGGATGCACGCCAAGAGCGTAGGATCCTACGCAGTGCCGTAGGGGACCGCACCGCCACTTCCCGGCAAATTAGGTACACTGTTGCTCCTGGGGTATCGGCGAGGACCATTCGCAACCGTCTCCATGAAGCTGGGCTATGGTCCCGCACACCGTTAGGCCGTCTTCCGCTCACGCCCCAACATCGTGCAGCCCGCCTCCAGTGGTGTCGCGACAGGCGTGAATGGAGGGACGAATGGAGACGTGTCGTCTTCAGCGATGAGAGTCGCTTCTGCCTTGGTGCCAATGACGGTCGTATGCGTGTTTGGCGCCGTACAGGTGAGCGCCACAATCAGGACTGCATACGACCGAGGCACACAGGGCTAACACCCGGCATCATGGTGTGGGGAGCGATCTCCTACACTGGCCGTACACCTCTGGTGATCGTCGAGGGGACACTGAATAGTGCACGGTACATCCAAACCGTCATCGAACCCATCGTTCTACCATTCCTAGACCGGCAAGGGAACTTGCTGTTCCAACAGGACAATGCACGTCCGCATGTATCCCGTGCCACCCAACGTGCTCTAGAAGGTGTAAGTCAACTACCCTGGCCAGCAAGATCTCCGGATCTGTCCCCCATTGAGCATGTTTGGGACTGGATGAAGCGTCGTCTCACGCGGTCTGCACGTCCAGCACGAACACTGGTCCAACTGAGGCGCCAGGTGGAAATGGCATGGCAAGCCGTTCCACAGGACGACAACCAGCATCTCTACGATCGTCTCCATGGGAGAATAGGAGCCTGCATTGCTGCGAGAGGTGGATATACACTGAACTAGTGCCGACATTGTGCATGCTCTGTTGCCTGTGTCTATGTGCCTGTGGTTCTGGCAGTGTGATCATGTGATGTATCTGACCCCAGGAATGTGCCAATAAAGTTTCCCCTTCCTGGGACAATGAATTCACGGTGTTCTTATTTCAATTTCCAGGGGTGTATTTGTATGTAGTCCAACCGGCCACACAATGAGCGGTCCTGACAAGAATCCATAACCGCAGGAACCGAGCAGACTTAACAAATGGCCTGCAGCACAAATAGATTGCAATGAAAACAAGGTCTAATCACAGCCACACTGGAATATATTATAAGCATGCCCCCAAATTCTTATGGAGCAATACTCTAACATTACCCGTTTCACAGTAAATTAGCAGGAAACTTATAGATCACTTCCAGTTGCCTACAGGCACTTTCCACATTAAATAAACATACCAAATCCTGCCGTGACAAATGGGATTAAACCATTAACTCTACGGAAACCGGCCGCGTACACAACGGCAACCAGTCCCCAAGCGGTCAGTATGTCCGAAAACAAGTTAAAACTTGCATGAAAACCTCTTAAAACACACACTGCACAGATGATGAGAAACGAAATGAGAAACATCAGCTTCCTTAAAATAACCACTTTGGAACGAAGTTCAGAACCATCTCCGGCAGCTACCCATGCCACAATAAGTTTCTACAATCTTCTTAGTTAAACACAGAATAAAAGTAATACGTAACTTGGAGCTTGCAGATTACGAGCTGGGAAGCTGTTCAGCGTGAGACGACGAACCCACCACGATTTTGCACGTCAAGGCGAAAAGTGATCGGCACCGTACATACTGCGCGACAAAAGACAAGGACGGCGAGTCCCATGCGCCACGGTTACGGACGTCGGCTTGTTTTCAACACAAGTTGGCTCGTTGAACGCCGACCGGAGACACTCCCGTCACACGTTCACCCGGGAAACCGACGGGGGGAGCTGTCGAAGATAGCAAGACAGCTGAATATCGATATCAGCGATGCAAGTAGAACACCCTAGCGCCAGCCGACACGGCTCACCTATTATGAGCAAAGTTGTATATATGGTTCTCGGGCGAGACGTCGAATGTCATAGTGAAAACTCCACAATATTTCATCAGCGCGACTGGCCGACATTTTCAGGTGCGATGAACACACTGCTAAGGCATGACTAGAGCCCCCTATTTATGCCAGTCGTAGGCAGGAAGTGCGCATGCGTGGAGGTGCCAAATTCGATAGCCAATAGCGACGATATCAGTCGATAGCTGGAAGGACAGCAACGCCCTCTGCAAGTTCACTACTTACAAGCCCTACGTCGTCTGAACGCACCTGCGCTTAACGTACAAAGGATTGCATCATAATCTAAGAATGAAATTAAAAAGTTAAAATTAACTTTTCCAAACTTCAACAATGTTGCTTAATTACTATGTTAACGTTTTAAAGTCTCAGAATGATCAAATGAATATGTCAGACAAAATATAGGACCTTAAGAAAAAATAAGTGACGCTGAGCAGTAAGACTACAAAGCTAAAAATTGTGTAAATGAATGTCACAATTAAAAGTTACCAGCTTCAACTTGGTCGGAGCAATATTTTGGCCAATATCGGCGTTTTTCGAAAAACCGAAGACGCTAAAAATTAGTCGGAGAAAGATGAAAATTCTCATGTGACCTCAGCTACATGTAAAAAAACTTATATCTCTGACACCAATAAGCTACCTCTATTAGTTTTCAAGTTATTTGCTAAATATCAAATTTGGAATGAAAGAGTCATCATTCATTACAGATTAAGTATCATTTGTATTTGTAATAGAAGATTCTAATTACAGCATTAGATTACATTCAGGTGGCAATACAACTGTATCAAGTTCCAAGACTATTGTGAATAAAAATAATTACAAGGAATCTTAAAAGATCCATTCAGAGGCCATGTTCTACTATAGGTTTCGTTCTAAAAATTCTAGCCGGCAAAATTTAAATGGAGTCGAGCTAAAACTTTTTAGTAACTAAAGCAAACTTAACTTTATTTACACAGAAAAATTAAGAATATTGTAAATTGTTGAACGACATAGATATTAATTTGGAAATTTGTGGTAACGTCTTTTGTCTTTTGGGACCAAACTGTTGAGGTCGTCGGTCTCTAAGCTTAGACACTACGTAATCTAATTTAAACTTAAAGTAACTTTAGCTAAGGACGACACACACACCCATGCCCGAGGGAGGACTCGAACCTCCGGGGGGGGGGGGGGGGGGAGCCGCGCGGGCCGTCACAAGACGCCTAGACTGCGCGGCTGATATTAATTAATACGTGTCCGAGAAAGGGGCCATTTAGGGCGGTTGAAAGCAGACGGTCAGTTTGGCGGTCCGCTGCACCCGTGTATAAATACGGCCAGAGAGGCAGTTGAAGAGAGACCTCGCACAGGGATATCAATCTGTCCGCTTCAGTCAAACGACTACTTGCACTGTGCTTCTGATGACGTCAGAGCTGGGTAGCGGCCAAAAGCGTTTTCGGTAAAAAGCAGGAAGTGAACTCGCGAGGACTGTACACCGTCCTGGATCGCTTACATTTCACGAAAGTTCCTGTTTGTGTGCTGCCCGTAATATTAACAAAACGGCGTAGCAAGATTTTTCTTCCGCATTTGAGGCGAGTAATTAACTTTTGGTTATCAGCAATCAGGGTGATAGACCATTTTACTTGGAACTTTCCGCAGACTTCGCCTATGAACTGTTAACCGTGCTGTTGTCGATAGGTATATTGTTATTATCATCATCATCAGGGATGTCACTATATTTTGTACGTATGAACTTTTACTGAATATATCAATCAGATAAAACTCAAAACTTTTACTTATATTTCCTGATCCCCCTTTGTAAATACGAGGGTCATTCAGTAAATACTGCCCTATATTTTTTAAGAAAGCCATTAATAAACATAGACAAACGTCATTGTTGGTGCTTCACATCTGAAGTGTGTTCTGTGCGCCGGTGAAGTTTCGAGCCGTTCTGGCAGACGGCAGAGCCGTAGTACAGCGTCAAAATGGCGTCTACGAACGACTGACGTTACAAGCAGCGTGCTGTTATTGAATTCTTGTGTGTAGAAAAAACTGTGGTGGACATCCATAAACGGTGCAACGTATGGCGATGCTGCAGTTGATAGGTGCCTCAGGAAATGCAGAAACAGAGCTCCATGATCAGCCACGCTGGGGCGTCCTGTCACAGCCACTGCTCCAGACATGCTGAATCGTGCGGATGCCATTATTCGTGCCGACCGGCGCATCACAACTCTACAGTTGGCTCTACAGTTGTCGGTCAGCATTGGAAGTGCGTCTTCAATGATCGAGACTCTCGGTTATTCAAAGAGGTGCCCACTACACGTTCCACGAATGCTCACAGCGGATCAAAATATTCAAAGAAAGACCATTTCAACCGAATTGTTGGAGCGTTTTGAGACCAACGGAGATATCTTTCTGTCACCGATCGTTATGGGGGACGAAAGCTGGGTGCACCACTTTGCGCTGGAAACAAAAAGGCAGTCTATGGAGTGGCTTCATCCTCATTCACCACAAAAGTAGAAATTCAAGGCAACCTACTCTGCCGGAAAAGCCATGGTGACAGTCTTCTGGGATTGTGATGGTCTCATTCTCGTGGATGTGATGCCAAGAACGTCAACTATCAATTCAGAGGCATACGTGGAGACTCTGAATAAACTCAAGAACAGTTTGCAACCTGTTCGATCGGGCAAGAACCCAGCAGAAATCTTACCGCAGCACGATAATGCACGCCCACACACAAGTCTGAGAACCTGGGAGCACATCGGCAAATTCGGTTGGACATCACTGCTTCATCCACCCTACAGTCCAGACCTGGCACCCGCGAACTTCCATCTCTTTGGGCCGCTTAAGGATTCTCTTCGAGGAACGGGGAACACACTTTGAGATGACGACAGTATGAGTCATGCAGTGAAAGCATGGCCACACCTACAGGACAAAAGCTTTTACCAGCAGGGAATACATGGTCTTCCCCATCGTTGGCGTATGGCCATAGAAAATGATGGAGACTACGTTGAGAAATAGCGCATGGACAAGATATGTTGTTGTATATTGTCACCAAATTCTTACTTTTGTTCTGAGAGAAAAAAAAAAAGTAGGGCGTTACGACCCTCGCAGCAAGTAGAAACAGTTTCTTTCAGTAAGCACAAAGAGTAATGTGGACTTACAGACTGGAAATAATGGTCAATATGTCGTTTCATAACGACATAAAGTAACGGCCATTTGGATATTATTACCCCCCCCCCCCCACCCCTCACACGTTGCAACATACAATTTTTGTGACAGTTGAAGAATGACTTTCGCCTTGATCGGAGCACATATATGGCAACTAGAAACGTTACTTTACATTCGTGATGAGGAGGAACAGTAGATGTGGGTAGGAAAAGTTATGGGCATGACGTCAAAGTTATTTCGGCGCAATTTTCTTGCTACGCGCCGCTGCTGGAAACCCAGCGATGCGTCGAGTTGGTTGCAACGCAGGAGCAATCGGCTGCATCTGGAGTGTGTCGGCGTGTCGCTACAAGCTGACTAAGAATAGCAGCGGAGGGGGGGGGGGGGAGGGGCAGAGGCGGGGGGGGGGGGGGGGGGTTGGGTGCTGGAGCCGGGGGCTAGCGGTGCCGTCTGAGGTCGGCCAGCGGCATTCCAGCTCCAGCCGGCCGTAGCGCTACCTCTCCAGCGCTCTTCTCCAGTAGGCCGCTACCCCTCCAAAGCCGGCTGCAGACGCTACTCAACCGTCTGGCCTCACGTTGCTCTATACTTACTTGCAGTCATATCTTACAACCATCACCATCGCTGTAATGGGCTTCGCTGCGAGCATCGACTTCGACCAGAGTGCTTCGTAAGAATAATAGACGGCGGATCGCACTCCCGAGGCTCACTGACGCCTCTCGCACTACACCTGGAGAGGGTTACGTCATTTGAACATCCTGGTACGCCTCAGGCATGAGGCGTATTGGTTGGGGCGTGAACCGTATGATCGAGTATACATCACAAGAGCTCATATTTATAATAAGACGCCTACAAGCTAGAGAGTAGGCGAATGACGGTGCGATTGGGACTTTAGAAGCGCTGCAACATGGGTATACGGAATATTCCCAAGCATTAAGAACAGATTCACTATGCGAGAGGTACGGTGCATCTATTTAAAGGTCATGACCTATACCCCAATCGTCTGCACCGAGGGGAGGAGGTTCTGGTACTCATGTCATTTCTTGTTGCCTTCCATTTTTAGTTAGAAAGGCAAGGCAGATAATCATATTTTTATTTGCAAACAATTGCAGGATATCAAAATTTATACATTATAATTAACTTCACATCATATATGAAAAAACCTCCTAAAATTGCAGGTTTTAAGATCAGGCGCAAGCTGTACCAAACTAACGTCAATAGATCCAAAGCGCAAAGAAGATTTTATGTATATAGAATGCAGTGGCGAGTGAAAATTTGTATCAAGGCTGGGAATCGAACCCGGGTCCCCTGCTTACTAGGCAGGTGTGTTAGCAACTAATCCACCTTTGCACAGCGTATCACACAACTGTACTGATTACCCTGGTATGCCAGTAAAGTGTCTGAAACTGTGTCATTTCATTTGTATGAATAACCGCTCCTGGGTTTCAGGCTGGGTCTCCCACTTACGTTCTATACCGATATGCTATTCGAGAACATGGAGAGCCTCGGCAATTTTGTTCGTGTGTCAGGGGGAATATAAAGCAGACTGGGGCGGCAGTCAGAATTTAGATCTAGGAGGGAGGCGTGCCAGGGTAATTCATGGAGTTGTCTGAACTATTGTGCCAACGTGGTTTAGCGGCTAACGCACCTTCCTAGTAAGTAGGCGACCCAGGTTCGATTCCTGGCACTGGTACAAATTTTCAGTCATTGCATAAGTCTATATACATAAATCATATCCGTAGGGGACCAGTAAAGTCTCTGAAACTATCTCATTTCATTTGAAAAGTAAAAGAATAATGAGAAGATTTACCATTCTGTTGGAAAATGATAGGCATGACTAAAATGTAATTAAAAAAGTGGAAAATCGGGTCTCAAGTTTTTTTAATTTTAATTAATATTGTAAGTGTCTATCAGTATCACAATTTCAGGAGAATGAGAGGCTTGTTTCTCAAGAAGGAGACGACACCTTTCTAACCCACAATTGAGCTGATGTTCCATATCAACTGCCCTCTGTTGAGAAGAAAGCGCGTGATAGGAATGAGGTAACGATGCCTGTATTGTTTCGCGGTCTAGAATAGGGAATGTGTTTACGTCAATACTGTACGTGTGACTAACTTGGTGAGATTCGAGAGCCGGAAATACACGGTCCAGTCACATTAATATGCAATAACAATTCACAGACGGCAGGTGGCAAGGGCGTGATCATTGGCTTTTGGGCCAAGGGTGGAAGAATTTTAGAAACGGGTAAGTTTGTAAACTGTCCGCGTGCCGCCGTGCTTAACATACATCAAAGTTAGGCAAAAATGCACTGTCGCAAAGAGGCGCGGAGCGACGATGGTGCACCACAGTCCATAGATGACAGGGGTACATGACGGATTCGGAGATGTGTACGGGCGAACAGACGTGCAACTGTTGAGCAACTGACCATCCAGATGAACCAAGGGACTACCAACAGTGTCTCCTCAACGACCGTTCAGAGAATGTTGGCTCCGCAACAAGCGATTGGTTCATGCAGCCATGCTCATTGCTGTTCACCGGCGACGAAGGCTGGAATCTGCATGCCAGTACCGGAATAGGAAGTCAGCTGAGTGACGACATGTACCCTTTCCAGACGAATCACGCGTTAGACTCCACCGGACAGATGGCCTTCAGCGTGCACTCACACATTTGTCACTAAGGGCTCCTCAATAGGATAACTACGCTCACAACTGCCATGGTTACAAATTAAAACGTCACTCTGATTGCTACTGAAAATCATGTAAACATGAATTCCAATAGTTGATTCCAACGATTGTTAAGAAGTAACATAGCTACGGTGGGCAGTGGTCATAATGTTGTCAGGCGTCAGTGTTTTTTCAGCTTAAAGTCGGCAATACAATTCCGAAATAACTTTAAAAGCGATAAAAGGACTTAGGCTTCCACGCCAGCGTCAGTTCGGATAAAATAATTTTGGCTGTTGGGCTGCGTCACTGTAAACTACAGAAACAACTAAACTGCTGACGTTCCGACCGACTTGCTACCGTTCTTCTCTGTCAACCGCCCTGAAGAGGATAGCAGCAAGTCTGTCGAAACGTCGGCAGTTTAATTGTTTTAATAGTTTACAACAGTGCGGCCAAGTATCCAAAATTATTTTATCCAAAAATGGATTAAAAACTGTCTTGACCGCAAAAAAATGTAACTGCAATCTTTACCGGTTTCGGTCAGAATAGACCATCTTCAAACCATTTATACTAGCTGACTGGGCAACGGACGTTCATCTACATCTACGCCATACTCCGCAAGCCACCTAATTTTTTGTGGCAGAGGACTTTTTTGTACCACTAATCGAGCCTTCCAATCCTGTTTCACTTGCGAATAGCGCGTGGG
Organism: Schistocerca gregaria; assembly: GCF_023897955.1. Taxonomy (NCBI): domain Eukaryota; kingdom Metazoa; phylum Arthropoda; class Insecta; order Orthoptera; family Acrididae; genus Schistocerca; species Schistocerca gregaria. The sequence continues at coordinate 274,439,440 of NC_064926.1, forward strand.
ATGAATGATTGTCGGTAATCCTCTGGACTGGCTCTTCTGGAATTTTCTCCTCATGACTGTTACGCGAGACGTATGTGTAATCTTTTGTCCAACTCTTCCCGAAAAGTGCTCTCTCAAAATTTCAGTAGTAAATCTCTCCGTGATGCACAACTCGTCTTTTGTAACGTCCGGAAATGGAGTTTGGTGGGCATTAGCGTAACGCTCTCGTGCCGACTAAAGGATCCCGTGGCGAAACGTTCCAATCTTCATTGAATCTTCTTCCTCTCTCTCTCTCTTCTATGTCCTGTTTAGTGGGGATCCCAGATAAATAAGCAGTACTCAAGAATCGATCGAACAAGTGCCTTATAAACCACTTCCTTCGTAGACGAGTTACATTTGCTGAAGATTCTTCTATATATCTGAGTCTGGCATCTGCTTTTCCCACTATTTGTTTTTGTGGTCATTCCACTTAAGATCTCTCTGGATAGTTACTCCTAATATTGTACTGTTGACACTATTTCCAGCGGTTAGTCATCAGTAGTATAGCTGTACAGTAGTGGATTTCTTTTCCTATATATGCGCAATATTTTACATTTATTTACGTTCAGTGTCGACTGCCAGAGCCTACACCATTCATCAATTCTGTGGAGTCATTCGGCAAATCGTTACTATCTTCTGGCGTTTCTACTTTGTTATAGACAGCCGCATCATCTGCGAACAGCCTTAGAGAGCTATTTGGTCCAAATGGTTCTAAGCGCTATGGGACTTAACATTTGAGGTCATCAGTCCGCTAGACTTACAACTACTTAAACCTAACTAACCTAAGGACATCACACACATCCATGCCCGAGGCAGAATTCGAAACTGCGACCGTATCAGCAGCGCTGTTCCGGACTTAAGCACCTAGAACCGCTCGGCCACGGCGGCCGGCGAGAGAGCTATTTGTGGAGCTACCGTTTACCATCATGCTATAAACTGTATGTAGATGGTCACATTCCGGCCGAAAGCGGTAACGATTGCAAATAAACATTTTATTGCGGTCAACACTGTTTTAAATCTATTTTTTAAACTATTTTACTAATGCCGCTGTTTTTCCTTCACGATAAATATACTCAAAAATTACTCGAAATAACAGTTGAGTGACAGAAAAAGGACAAGCTGCTTTTTACCGTGACGAAAGAGGTGTTACTAAGGATGATATGTGTCCCCTTGTAATTCGTGAAGGTTGAGGAAGCTCCCGAGTCGGGAGGCGGGCCCCTGGGTCCTGGCCATGTATGGTGAGGCTAGGCGGGAGCGCCTGCATTCCAGGCGCACCACACAGAGGAGTCTGTCAGCCCGCGCCGTCTGAAACCGTCCCCGGCCACAACACACGGGTAGGTACGTGCAGCGAATACAAGCGCAGCCGCCGGACGAACGCGTACTTGACGCGAGTATTCGCTTCCCGATACGGTGTCGCCAGAAATAGCGCCTGCTCTCGAACAAGGGATAACCTTGTCGACTGAGCGAGAGCAATAAGTTACAGCCGCACGACGAGGAAGAAAAAGCGACCCACAATTACTTCCAACCATTTATGGGCGTAAGTTCTGCTTGTTCCTGGATGATAAACGAACAAAGATGGATCCCTGTACTCCACCTCTGAATCAGACCGAGATTAATTGCAATGTCTTTATTTAGTTGCTCGAGGCAAAAAGAAAAAGGAAGAATATTCAGTGCTTCGTCAACGTTCATAAATTTTCATTTGAGTAAGGGCGAGAAATGGAATTGACAGTGGTCTCTTTCTGCCATTCATTTTATGTTTATGGTGTGGATGAACAGAACACAGATCTTTAACCATTACGTCACTTTTCAGGATCGCTTTGCAGGTTGGCGCTTTTCATTATTATTTTAAACCAGGTTGTTGCAGCACGGCTTTGCAGATGATGCTGTAATTTACCGTCTAGTAAGGTCATCCGAAAACCAGTATCAGTTGCAGAGCGATTTAGAAAATATTGCTGTATGGCGTGGCAGGTGGCAGTTTACGCTAAATAACGAAAAGTGTGAGGTGATCCACATGAGTTCCAAAAGAAATCCGTTGGAATTCGATTACTCGATAAATAGTACAATTCTCAAGGCTGCCAATTCAACTAAGTACCTGGGTGATAAAATTACGAACAGCTTTAGTCGGAAAGACCACATAGATAATATTGTGGGGAAGGTGAGCCAAAGGTTGCGTTTCATTGGCAGGACACTTAGAAGACGCAACAATTCCACTAAAGAGACAGCTTACACTACACTCGTTCGTCCTCGTTAGAATATTGCTGCGCGGTGTGGGATCCTTACCAGGTGGGATTGACGGAGGACATCGAAAGGGTGCAAAAAAGGGCAGCCCGTTTTGTATTCTCACGTAATACGGGAGATAGTGTGGCAGATATGATACTCGAATAGGGATGGAAGTCAATAAAGCAAAGACGTTTTTCGTCGCGGTGAGATCTATTTACGAAATTTAAGTCATCAACTTTCTCTTCCGAATGCGAAAATATTTTGTTGAGCCCAACCTACATAGGTAGGAATGATCATCAAAATAAAATAAAAGAAATCAGAGCTCGAACAGAAAGGTTTAGGCGTTCGTTTTTCCCGCTCGCTGTTCGGGAGTGGAATGGTAGAGAGATAGTATGATTGTGGTTCGATGAACCCTCTGCCAAGCACTTAAATGTGAACTGCAGAGTAGTCATGTAGATGTAGATGTAGAAAAGCGATTCGTGTATTGAAATGAACACCAGCACTTCAGAAGCAATTCATTGATGAACGACCGCCACGTATATGCTCGAGAAACTGACAGATGAGGTAAAACAGCGAACACTCCAGTATTGTTGACAAGCAGAGTGCTGCCGCACGCCACACGTCTGTATGACAGTCCCTTGCTCAACACTGACCTACGCTTTTGTTTCACCATACTATTCGCATATTGCCACTGTGAAAATATTTGCTTATAATGTAATGCGTCTGAATAAAACACTTGCCGTTCTATTTCTAATGCATCATTTTTTCCTAAAAACCTAACATAGCGTATCTTCTTTTGAAACCATGTCGTCCCATTCGCTGATGATGACTTGTTGAGGCACCTTTTAAAACCAAATGTCATGAGCAGAATAATAATTGTCAAAGTTTCCGTGTGAGCCATGACGTCCAGTTCCGCACAATAATAACAGCTGTGAACTAATCGCGAAGTTTCTTTCCGCTTTTCGTAATAACTCAGAAATTACTACCTAATAACACATGCATAACCCCCAACTGGATATCTGTTTGTGCGCTTTGCTTCCTCTTGGGCTTAGATAAGTATCTGATCGCTTGATCACATTAATCCAGAATGATCAACGCTAGTGTGAAGCAACGATGGTCTGGTGCTCTACGAATTGCTTCACCGTGGTGTAACCATGACTGCTAATATTTATTGTCAACAACTGAGACATCTTGCAGACGCTGTCCAAGAAGCCGGCCGCTCTGGCCTTGGGGTTCTAGGCGCTTCAGTCCGGAACCGCGGTGCTGCTACGGTCGCAGGTTCCAATCCTGCCTCGGGATGGATGTGCGTTGTCCTTAGGTTAGTTAGGTTTAAATACTTGTATTGTATTGTATGTTAACCGGGGACCTACAAACGATGGAGAAGCTCCTTCCCCGCCGCAGCCGCAGTGGTCCACAACCCCACGACGACTGCCGCAGTCCACTTCACCCCTCCGCCGCCCCACACCGAACCCAGGGTTATTGTGCGGTTTGGCCCCCTTATATTATTTCATAAAAACACAGCGATGTGTAGTGACATTCCAAAGAAGAGAGGTGCTGACAGGGGTGAAAACTACCGAGCGACCAGTTAAAAAGTCGTGCTTGCAAGACACTGAAACCAATCATTTACCGAAGAAAGGAAAGACTGGTAGCAGCCGACCTCGGCAGAAGAACAGTTTGGGTTCCAGAGAAATGTAGCTAAGCGCAAGCCAACTCTCATCCTGCTACGTAGAAGACAGGTTAAAGAAATATAAACCTAGCATTTGCAGATTTATAGTAAGATTTTGACAGTGCTGACTGGACTGCACTCTTGGAAATTTTGAAGGTAACAGGGATAAGATGCAGAGAGCGAATGGTTGCTTACATCTTGTACGGAAAGCGGAACGCACTTATAATAGTCGAAGGACATGAAAAGGAAGCAGTGGCTGAAATTGGAGTGAGACACGGTCGTAACCTGTCAAAGACGTGATTCAGTCGGCACATCGTGGAGGTAGGAAAGGAAACTAAGGAGAAATTTGGACTGTGTATTCTGGGAGAACAAATAAAATCTTTTTGGTTGACGGTTGTGTTGTACTGTGTTGATTCATAAGCTCGTAGCGTTTTTCCACAAATTTAATAAACACAACAGGTACACCTAACAGAGACTTCAGTCATCAGTAACATGTTATCCTTTACTATTTACAAGTCTGCCAACACCGGGGTAACTTTTCGATTCCGCAACTGTAGAATCACGTGGTTTTGAGGCGAAGAGCTCGTCGAGCCATGTTCGGAGCAAATATTCATGCGGAAAGGAAGCTCCATGAGGCTCTTCGATAGAAAGTGGAAGAGCTGAAAATGTGAGGGCGCAAAATCAGGTGAACAAGGAAGGTGCGGAACGGCTTCCTAACCCAACTCCTGCACAGCGTTTTTTGTCAGTCTAGCAGAATGTGGTCGGGCGTTATCGTGAGTAGCATCAGTTCACGCAGTCTTCATAGTCGTTGTTCGTGGACAGCGCGTGCGAGACGTCTCAGTTGTCGACAATAAATGTCAGCAGCAATGGTTACACTTCGCGGAAGCAGTTCGTAGAACACCATACCTTCGCTGTCTCGCCAGATGCATAACATTATACACTACTGGCCATCAAAATTGCTACACCAAGAAGAAATGCAGATGATAAATGGGTATTCATTGGACATATTTGTTATACCAGAACTGACATGTGATTACACTTTCACGCAATTTGGGTGCATAGATCCTGAGAAATCAGTACCCAAAACAACCACCTCTGGCCGCAATAGCGGCCTTGATACGCTTGGGCATTGAGTGAAACAGAGCTTGGATGTCGTGTACAGGTACATCTGCCCATGCAGCTTCAACACGATACCACAGTTCATCAAGAGTAGTGACTGGCGTAGTGTGATGAGCCAGTTGCTCGGCCACCATTGACCACACGTTTTCAATTGGTGAGAGATCTGGAGAATGTGCTGCCCAGGGCAGCAGTCGAACATTTTCTATATCCAGAAAGGCCCGTACAGGACCTGCAACATGCAGTCGTGCATTGTCCTGCTGAAATGAAGGGTTTCGCAGGGATCGAATGAAGGGTAGAGCAAGAGGTAACCGGGATGTGTAACCAATGGTAGCCCATACCATCGCGCCGGGTGATACGCCAATATGGCGATGACGAATACACGCTTCTAATGTGCGTTCACCGCGATGTCGCCAAACACGGATGCGACCATCATGAGGCTGTAAACAGAACCTGGATTCATCCGAAAAAATGACGCTTTGCCATTCGTGCACCCAGATTCGTCGTTGAGTGCACCATCGCAGGCGCTCCTGTCTGTGATGCAGCATCAAGGGTAGCCGCAGCCATGGTCTCCGAGATGATAGTCCATGCTGCTGCAAACGTCGTCTAACTGTTCGTGCAGGTGGTTGTTGTCTTCCAAACGTCTGCATCTGTTGACTCAGGGATCGAGACGTGGCTGCACGATCCGTTACAGCCATGCGGATAAGATGCCTGTCTTCTCGACTGCTAGTGATACGAGGCCGTTGGGATCCAGCACGGCGTTCCGTATTACCCTCCTGTACCCACCGATTCCATATTCTGCTAACAGTCATTGGATCTCGACCAACGCGAGCAGCAATGTCGCATACGATAAACCACAATCGCCATAGGCTACAATCCGTCTTTTATCAAAGTCGGAAACTTGATGGTACGCATTTCTCCTCCTTACACGAGGCATCAAAACAACGTTTCACCAGGCTACGCCGGTCAACTGCTGTTTGTGTATGAGAAATCGTTTGGAAACTTTCCTCATGGCAGCACGTCGGCAACCTTGTGTGAATGCTCTGAAAAGCTTATCATTTGCATATCATAGCATCTTCTTCCCGTCGGTTAAATTTCTCGTCTATAGCACGTCATCTTCGTGGTGTAGATTTTAATGGCGAGTAGTGTATTTCGTGGATACTCGCAGGTCTTTGTACGGGGAGTTGCTGCTTTGTTTGGGCTCAGCCATTCCTTCCTTTTCCTTATGTAAGTATAAAGACACCATTTCTCGGCACTTGTAGTGATACAGGACAACAATGGTCATTGCTGTTCACGATCCAATTAATGACAAGCAAGCAGGAGATGTACATATGGCCACACGCCTTCTGTGATTTTGTCTTAAAGCATGCATTAGCCATACTCCCGGTTTTTCAAGCTGCTTCATTACATGAAAATGTTACACGATAGAGGTATGAACACAATTCATCACATTTACCACATCTCAAGTGCAATGACGTGATCATTGTAGAGTAATATGTTTAAACGATCTTCATCAAACACCGAAGGTCTTCTTGAACGTGAAGAGTCGCTAATGCTGAATTGGTCGTCCTTAAAACGTGAAAATCATTTTCTTGTCGTGCTCTGTCCAATGGCATTGTCCTCGAACACGGCGCAAACGTTTCTGTCTGCCTCCGCCGGCCTGAGCGGCCGAGCGGTTCTTGGCGCTACAGTCTGGAACCGCGCGACCGCTACGGTCGCAGGTTCTAATCCCGCTTCGGGCATGGATGTGTGTGATGTCCTTAGGTTAGTTAGGTTTAAGTAGTTCTAAGTTCTAGGGGACTGATGACCTCAGCAGTTAAATCCCATAGTGCTCAGAGCCATTTGAACAATTTTGTCTGCCTCCGGTGCTGTCACCGCTTTATTGAACTCAAACAGAAGAATATGTCGAAAATGTTCTGATTGCTCCACTTGGCACTCCATTTTCTAGCGTTCACAGTGCCACTCACTATCTCCAAATGACAAAATAAGAGTATGAAAACTCAAATAGCAACATGAACTAGATATATAAAATGACAATAGACAACTAAGCCAATAACAACCGTAATACCAACATGCAATATAATTCTGTCAGAGAAGAGAAAGGACTTGAAAGAGCAGTTGAACGCTATAGAGAGTATCTTCAAAAGAGGTGAAATTCACAAAATTAAAAGGCGGTAATGGAATGTAGTCGAATTTCATCTGCCAATGCTGAGGGGATTAGGAAAGGACGTACTAAAAGTACTAGGTAAGTTACTTGGGCAGCAATATAACTTACGATAGGTAAAATAGTAAGGATATAAACTGCAGGTTGGAAACAGCAAAACAAGCATTTTTAAGAAAAGAGGAATTTGTTAACATATAACAATAAAACTGAAGTGTGAGAAGACCTGGAGTGTAGCCTCGCATATAAGTTAAAATGGGCGATAAGCAGTTCAGATTAAAAGAGAATAAAAGCTTTTGAAGTGTGGTGCTACAGAAAAATGGTGAAAATTATATGGCGAGAGCGAATAACTGATAAGGAAGTACTGAATCCAATTGCAGCAAAAAAGAAATTTGTGGTTCTACTTGATTAAAAGGTGGTACCCGCTGGTAGAACACGTCCTGAGACATCAAGTTATAGTCCATTTGGTAATGAAGTAGGGGGGTAAATATTGTTAAGGAAAATCTAGGCATGAATATAATAAGTAGTTTCAAATGGATGGAGATTGCAGTAATTATTCAGGGATGGAGAAATCTTCACAGGATAGGCTGGCGTAAAGAGCTGCATTAAAACTATTTACGAACTGAAGACAACAACAACAACAACAACAACAACGACAGCGACAGCATACCTTATATTGAAATCTACATGCATCTCGCGTGATTAATTACGAGATATGTCGCCTGTACAGGTTTACTCGACATATGCCATCAAAAAGGGAAAATCTCATTAACGGACTAACGGTATGTCTGATTGATGACGCAGCCAGACGAGTTGGCACGTCTTGTTTAACGAGCGCCTGAGGAGTTGTGATAGCCCACAGAGAACGGACAGGCTGACTTGCGAACTCTTCTGGCCTTTCCTCGCCCCGTGAGAGCATTGTCTGGCGTCGGGTCCCAAACCGCCCGAACGCTTTCCGCGAAACAGCCGTGTCCGCGACCGATTTACGGCGCCATTAGCGAATGTCTGTGGCAAACGAGGCCTTGCAGCAGATTGGACGATTACCCCTCCGTACGGAGAACTGATCGTATGTCGGTGGCTACACAGTGTTTCGTAGAAGTGCTTCCTGAATTTTGTCTTCACAGCTTTCCGATTAAATCCGCCGAAAGACGGACCCTGAATTGTCGTATTCTTTAAAATGGCAGATTCGACTCCGCTTTTGCAATCTCTCTCTTTTCGGGAGGACTGGGATTCAAATCCCCGTTGGACCATCCAGAGCGCTCCCTCCCTCCCCACTCCCCCTCTGTGTGTGGGGGGGGGGGGAGGGGAGGGGGCTCTCGCAAGTCGAAGGGAGATAGAGAAGACACAGACAAACAAATTTTGTTTAATATTTAATATAAAAAAATCATATTTTTGAAAGTTTAGTTAATGGCTCTTTCAGCCTGCTGTATTTACATATGGATTTTCTGAGTCAGGTGGAACTTTACAAGTCTCGTTAATTTCACCTTGTTTATTCCATGTGCTGATGTTAGTTTACTTTTATGTGTCTCACCTGACATGACTATTCATCTTGTCACGATGAGCCGCAGATTCGTAATCAGGGAAAAAGTCGTTCAAAATCAGCAAATATTCTCGTTTAGTTACTCAGCTATTTAGAGCTGACGCCGGAATATTTCCTTCAACCCGGCCATTGCAGCAGCCACCAGATCTTTGACAAATCTCAGCGATCTGTCTCCAAGGAGTGTACTGGCGACGGGATTGTAAACCATAAAACGGAAATATATAAACGCAGCTGTAATGGAGATACGTGGTACGTTAAAGAAGATAATAAAACGTGTTAACGCAGAGTTTTTATGGGTAGACACAGTGAAAGAGCGAAGTTATGAAGGGACATGATGTTCATTTTTTGCCAAGTCGCAATGCAGAGATCAGCATTCGAAGAAGAAAGCGAAAACTTGCACCAAACTGCCAGTTACACAACATTGCTTTGCATGCCAGTAATACACTAGTGCAGTAAGCCTTACAACAAAGGATGCAGTATCACCTATGTCTCCGCGCATCCAATAGGACCAGCACAGCTTGCATCATCGTACCCAACACATGAAACAAAACCACTACCACAAAGATTACACAACATACAAGTAATAATTACACAGAATATGAATGGCCAGTCTGTTACAATTCATCATGCCAATTACTAACAGACAGTTCTTGGTTAAAAGTAACGTCATTTGTATGTCTTCAAAAAAAAAAAAATGGTTCAAATGGCTCTGAGCACTATGGGACTTAACATCTGTGGTCATCAGTCCCCTAGAACTTAGAATTACTTAAACCTAACTAACCTAAGGACATCACACACATCCATGCCCGAGTCAGGATTCGAACCTGCGACCGTAGCAGTCGCGCGGTTCCGGACTGAGCGCCTAGAACCGCTAGACCACCACGGCCGGCCTGTATGTCTTCCATAGTCTTTTTAAATGAGTGACTACTGCTTGAAACTCCTAGTAAAAGCTTATGGATGTGACACAGTACCCTTTTACGCAAAAAAAGTTCATTACTGTCAGTGTTAGTTATTGTGTTTTGGTCTCACATGCTCTACCTGAAGTGTGAGAAAGTCAACACGCAAGTCACCCAAGTGCGCCTGGCATCAGGCGTCGAGCCACGCTAAACAAATCATTTCTCCCTGTTTGCTGCCCTTTATCCAGCCAGTGTCGGGTGACTGTTTGTATAATGCTTCACCAACTTCACAGAGAGCGAACTGTATCCGTACGTAGGCTATTATTACGATGTTCATTTCCTTCTCACTTTTCACTGGCCATGTCCTTCTCCCTTTTCTCTGTCCATCTTCTCGTACTGCTTCTCTCTCTCTCTCTCTCTCTCTCTCTCTCTCTCTCTCCATTTCCTCCTTTCCCCCTATCTGTTCATCTCCTCCTTTCCCCCCCCCCCCTCTCTCTCTCCATCTCCTTTTTCTCTCTCTCTCCACATTACCATCCACACCCCAGTATGAGGCTGGTGGTTCTAACCCCCCCACACACACACACACACACACACACACACACACACACACACAGAGAGAGAGAGAGAGTACTTCTTTCCACATTGTGACTAACATGTCAACCAAATTTGTTTAAAATCGTTCCAGGGGTTTAGGATGAGCTTTTATCCGTGGCTTTGCCTGCTTGCGCACACGTCAAATATATTTTACATGTATGTAACATATTTCACGCGTATTTGTACACATATTTAACCTGTATCTCTATGCAAATTTCGCCCTGCAGTCTCATTTTCACGCAGCTCAATGTTTATGAAGTCGTCTCTCTTGAGCTATGTGTTGCACAATGATATAATTTTGCAGACAGTTCCAGTGGTATCTGTGGCTGCTGTCTGCGGAATGTGTTGCGAATACAGTAGTAAAGAAGCAATAGATTAAAACGTTATGTACGATGCGAGAGTTTTTCACGCGTCTCAGTATTTATGATATGATATCTCCTGAACTATGTGTCGTGCAATGATATACTTTTCTAAGTACAATTAGCGCCATAAGCACATACTGCCTGCGAAAAATATTGCAAATAGTGTCAGTAGTAAAGATGTAATAAATGAAAACATCATACATGATGTCGCAGTTTCTCAAGCATTTGAGTATTTGACATCATGTCTTCTGACCTATGTGTCGTACAACCATATACTTTTGCTGATACTTTCAATGGTATATGTGAATACTGTCTGAAAATGTGTCGCGAATACAGAAGAAGAAGTAACAAATTAAAACTCTTAATGCTTCATAAGATAGTTTTACTGCGCGTGCAGCGAAAATGTAGTAAGGGATGAATTTCTTTGCTGTCATTATCTTATGGACATTGTCAGCGATAAAAAGTAACGTAAAGGTTCGAAATTCTGTGTAAGGCTTGATGCAAATCAGTAAGTGCTCTCATTCTCAAATACTGAACGAATAAAGTGAGTGTATCCGCGTGTCATACGTAAACTTCATTTTGACCTCTTGCCCTACCCATATGAAAGGTAGGTGTGTATAAGATAGCCAACTTGTTAATACGGGATATAAGCTATCTTCATTTCAGATTTCATCAAAATCTATCCATCCGTTTCAGCGTACTGGAGTAACAACAGTACTAAATGCATCACACAAACTTTCGCATTTATAATATACCTGGTGATCAAAATGTCAGTATAAATTTGAAAACTTAATAAACCACGGAATACTGTAGATAGAGAGGTAAAAATTGACACACATGCTTGGAATGATATGGAGTTTTATTAGAAAAAAAAGTTCACAAAATGTCCGACAGATGGCGCTGGACAGCAAAACGTAACTGCTACCGTGACGGTTGAGAGGTACGCCGATATGCTACAGAATCGTATCATCCCCAGCCTGGCTGATAAACACCTGCTGGAACGTGCGATGTTTATGCAGGATGGCGCTCCACCCCATATTGCTAGACGCGTGAAAGATCTCTTGTGAGCTTCCTTTGGTAATGATCGTGTGCTCAGCCGCCACTTTCGTCATGCTTGGCGTCCCAGATCCCCAGACCTCAGTCCGTGCGATTATTGGCTTTGGAGTTACCTGATGTCGCAAGTGTATCGTGATCGACCGACAACTCTAGGGATGCTGAAAGACAACATCCGACGACAATGCTTCACCATAACTCCGGAAATACTTTACAGTGCTGTTCACAACATTATTCCTCGACTACAGCTGTTGTAGAGGAATGATGGTGGACATATTGAGCATTTCTCGTAAAGAATATCATATTTGCTTTGTCTTACTTTATGCTAATTATTGCTGTTCTGATCAGATGAAGCGCGATCTGTCGGACATTGTTTGAACTTTTGTATTTTTTTGGTTCTAATAAAACCTCATGTCATTCCAAGCATGTGTGTCAATTTGGACCTCTCTATCAACATTATTCCGTGATTTATTCAGGTTTCAAATTTATACTGACTTTTTGATCACCCGGTAGATAAGGGATGAAGCATAAAGCAGTAGAATGTTGGTAAGGTTTATTTTATTTAAAACGCTTTAAGAATTTACAGTTAAAAATCGGAGGAATTACTTTTCAGTACGCCATCGTAATTCTCTGTATGTAGTGTGGACGGAATCTTAGACTGAGAAGTCGTTCTCCAAAAAAATTAGAAGTCAAGAGGATCAATCAGGAGATAGACTAATCGGTTCTGTGTGATGAAGAGGAGTGATGTGTACTCTGTTAATAAGCCGACTCGTAATCTGACAGTGCAGTGAACGGCAGTTGTGCGACGTCTCACCACGTGTGACGTCAGAATATGGGATGTGAAAACTAACTCTCCACCGACGGATGACACCGGTGAGTGAAGAGCGAAATTAGGAAAGCCCGTCACGGCGCACTCCAGTGCAGAACTAACAGGTCTGCCGTGAGAGTTTCCAGCTGGGGACCGCGGAGGACTTTCTCCCGTGCACATGGACAGGCGGCGGCTCTTCTTTGTGGCATTCGCTTTAGTCGCTCGGAACGACTCGCTGCTTCAAAAACAAGTGCAGGGGTTGAAAGAAACCCGAATGAAATTGCCCATTCTTCTTCAATGTTGGCATCCGGCAGCGTGAGCGTTCTGTTAAAGGCAGACGGCGGCGTAACTGAAAAGACTGCAGACGCGTTTGTCCGCCCAGGAAATGTGGCGGAGAAAGCGGCAGCAGTACATATGTATGCAGAAAGTTTTAATTATCACCTCGAAAAACTGAAGTTACTTAATTAATTTGTATTTTTGGCAAGTATAGAAAATGAAACAATGAATTACAATTTGTGCCACAGCCAGGACTTGAACGTGGGTCTCCTGCTTATTAGGCAGATGTGCTAACCACCACGTCACCGTAGCATTGCGGCTGTCACAACTGCACAGAGTACTCTGCACGTGGGTCTAATCAGCAGGGAGACCTGGGTACAACCCTGGCCGTGGCACAGATTTTAATTCATTGCTTCAACTCCTGTCCTCATCGAAGATAAAGATGAGACTCACATGTCTCTAGGAAAATGAAATTCCATTAAATCAATAATCTGTTTTTGTTTACAGCTATATTTCTGCAGTGATAATGTGGAGATGAAATGAAATGACCGTATGGCATTGTTGGCCGGGAGGCTCCATTGACTGCGCCATATTGGTTTGGTTCCCCTAGCGGTGTGCTACGGTGTTGCAGTATTGTGGGGTGGGGATTTCATTGTGTACTAGGGTTGCAGTCGCGTGGCTGCAGACAAACAAAATCTTTATTATGTAACTTTATTTTTCGGATTGATGGTTAAAACGACAGGCTGACATGTACAGTCGCGACACTCATTGCTGCGCAATTTTATTATCGTCTGACAGCACTAACGTCACTAGCGTTCCTGGTGACAAGACAGCCAGCCATAAGGTTAATGGTTGTTTTGTTTTCCTATTTACTTAGCGAAATAGTTATTGTTTTTTTGCGTTTCAAGCGTTAGTACATCATCAGCAGACGTGAATGACCATGAAATAAGCGAAGAAACAGCCGAATCTCGCTGATTCAGAGAAAAAAAAAATCGTTGAAATGGCTCTGAGCACTATGGGACTTAACATCTTAGGTCATCAGTCCCCTTGAACTTAGAACTAATTAAACCTAACTAACCTAAGGACATCAAACACATCCATGCCCGATGCAGGATTTGAACCGGCGACCGTAGGGGTCACGCGGTTCCAGACTGAAGCGCCTAGAACCGCTCGACCACAGCGGCCTGCTAACGTAATTTCTTCGTCTACTTGTGAGGAATGTCTGCAGCAATTTGTGCCGTACATTTTTGTTACACCTTGTATAATGTGGCCGCTATATCAAAAATGGTATCTGCGACATATAATAACGTTCAATGTGACTTCTGAAAGAGAAACATCTGCATAATCTCCATGGTGTAATTTTAATCACAGCTGTGTACTTCCTCTAGTGCATTCATCATGGTCACCGTGTGCTCAATTCTCTTTTAACATTTTTCCTGCGTTTAAAGTCGTTTATGTATTTCATTTGTCGTTTTATTTGTAGCTACTTCCTGTATACATTTATATTACTAGTAATGACACTAAACAACACGTGTCTCAGATATAATTTACTATTTAGTTCGAGTAACCATGTAAAGTTTCGCACCGTATCTTCCTATGCAGTCGACTGTTCAAATCATAGTTCACCTCTACTTAATACTTTTAAGTGTCTGATTCATTAACATTCTCATTAAAGCAAAATGATTAGACTCTGTGTGGTTCTGAGATAACTAATAGTTTAGTGTGGTTTTCTAGTATAAGTAGTATGTTTCCGCATAAGTTCGTCCTTGTCCGTAATTGTTGTCGGGTCTGGCGCTTCCGAAGTCATGCGCCACGTTATAAACTTCAAGTATGATTGTTAGTTGTTACCCACGGACGCCAGTGTGAAAAGATATTTAAGACAGCAGTATGAATAGTTGGTTTTTGTTTGTGACATGAACTACAATGCTGCATCATTAGTGTAAAATTACCATGCGGCAATCGATTTGCGTTAACTGGCCATCACTCAGAAAATTCTTCCCAATGATGAGGCGATTGCATACCTAACGATCTACATGTTTGTCTGCTCTAATAACTGCTATCAAATTTAAGAACACATAAGATATTGATGCCGACATCTCCGTTCCGCGTTCTGCTTAGATCGATAAGAAGACGTTTTCCGCGCTAATAGCTGAAACGGGATACCTGGCTGCACGTGTTTCAGTCGCGCTGGAACCAGTTCTGGCAGAGGAGAGCTAGTTTAGCTTCCGAGCCGCAACGCAATCGCTTCTATCCAGCGACGCATCGCAACGCAGGTGGCCCATTGAGAACGGTTTACGAACGGATCGGGAACGGAGTTGCTGTTCTGCGCATGCGTTTAAGTCTCCAACATTAGCGCTTGACAAGCATTTCTTAGCCGACCCCTAGACGGTCAATAATATTGATAATATTTCGCGAATGCACAATAATAATGACCTCCTAGGAATGAGATTGATAGGTCGCGCAGTAATATCGAGAACCTCAAAAACTTTGGAAATACGTTGCGCTGCCTAGAAATATTGTGCCGTCTATGGGCAGTATTGACAATATCCTTAACAGTCTCTTGTGTCCTACACAGAATACGGAGGTTAGGTTCGGTTTGTTGTCATTGCGTGGAAAATGAGTTTATAACAGCATGAAAGTGCATCGAAATGTATAAATCATTCCATGCATTGAAGGGTTTTAGGGCACATGACTGCAAAAACGGAAGTGTTAAGAACTATGAATCGTCTTATTTGTTGCTCAGAAAATGTAGAGAACGGTCAGGAAGGAAGATGTTTTTAAAAAAATTAATGAATGCAAAGTTGTGAATAAAAGTGTGTATAGATATATACTTGCGTATAGATTACTTAACTCGGATATAATCCTTTAGTGCTTGTAATATTTCATGAAACGTTTCAATAACTTTGCTTCAAGCACTGTGAGGTTAAACACAAAAAGTTACATCTTTCTTTTCTCGTTGAACCTCAGGTCTCTCAACAAGTTTCAGTGAGTGATCTTTTACGCTCCTTGAGCCAATTTTGATCCACTTTTTCTTCTACTTGCAAGAAAGTAGAGGAATTATCACAGCACCAATATCTTATCGTCCAACATACTGCACCACAGTATTATTGCATAATATTATTGACAATATTTTGAACAGTCTAGGACTACGTAAAAGTATTGCGCAAAATTATTGTGCAGAATTATTGGCCGTCTTGGTGCCGCTTAATACAAACGGACCGAGAACGGAGTTGCTCTTCTGTGCATGCGTTTAAGTCTCCGTCATAAGCTATCTAGACCAGCGTTCTGCGGAACCCTGTGGTTCCCGTTGAGATCACTGAATGATTCTGCAAACAAGCGGCTTCTTCCATAACATCCTAGATAGTAAATGAAGAAAAACAACAAAACTTCTACGAGATTGAAATTGTAGAATAACAACGAACTTTCACCTCCACGTGCTAATTTATCTGGTCGGTACGGATGCGACGCCGGCAGCGGATAAGGCTCTATTTATCAGAGAGACAGACTGTAACCTTTCAGACAGCAAACTTAACAGTGAAAGAACAGGGCATCATTACTGAAGGCCATTCTAACCGTGCAGACGGCAAAGTAAAACAGTGAGGGAACGACAGCACAAAGTGTTACTGTAGCAGGCCATTTAAACCGTCACCTTCCTCCGTTCACAGCACGTAATGAATGCAAAGTTGTGAATAAAAGTGTATATAGATATATATCTGCGTATAGATTACTTAACTCGGATATAATCCTTTAGTGCTTGTAATATTGCATGAAACTTTTCAATAACTTTGCTTCAAGCACTGTGAGGTTAAACTGCTTCGAAACCTTCGAAAGAATTGCCAGTAGCAAGGTATCGTGATGTAACGCGTAAGCGCTGTCTTGACGGAACTGCGTCTTTCATTGTATTGATTTGTTTTATGTACTGATGTATAGCAGAATGTTTAACTTCCACCAATGGGCGAGTATCGACTCTACCCCAGCGATGCCACCGCAGGAAGCGGTCTTGGAAAAACTACTCCCACACCGTCACCATTGTGCTGGGGAACGGACCCTCTATATCCTCAGAGGAGCAGTCTTTGCCACCGGGTGTCAGGTCTCGTGGCCTGCCGTCCAGTGCCCACGGGGAACCGCGTAGAGGTGGTGCCGCCGTAGCATCCGCTTACAATGGGCGATCCTGAATCGCTCTGTCGTCTACCGTTAGTATTTTGTAAATGAACAGCAGATTAAATATCAAAATCAACTGCGAATTAAAAACCCGTTTATTGTCAGTGCACGATCTTCAACCATGTCAACAAAAATACGAAACTTCAGTTGAACTGACATTAATTCATCGTCTCGTGAAAAATTTAAATTAAAGCTATCAGCGGAATTTTGGTGCAGATTAAAAGACGAATATCCTCAGAAGCCCATGTGGAACTTCTACCATTTTACAACTACATGTATGTGCGAAACAGGGTTCTCATCTTACAAGCAAATACTTCAGCTTGTAAAATAAATACGGCAAGAAACGTGCCGTCGTAAGGGTACTGTCCGTTCATTAAGACCAGATCGGTCGCCAAATGGGAACCACAGTGAAAATCCGATGAAGCTTTTCGCAGACATGGTGGGCAGTGTCTCTAATATGCCGGTCGACCGGGTCAGGTAGTCCTTTTTAGGAATTTGAAGCCATTTGGACTGTTTTTCGACCGAGACTGCCACGCCAGAAGAAAAAAGTGAGTGACCATTACATAATATTTTCATGCAAACATCAGTCCAGCTTCCAAAGTGACAGCACCTCTTACTAGTTTTCTCTTCTTCCACAGGGTGACCACAGCGTTTACGAAAAGACTGTGCAACATCAGTATAGCCTTATTTTAAAGTTGTTTTTGTAATGCCATTTATCCTGAAGATGAGGTTTACCTCGAAACATGTCGCTAATAAGTAAGTAATACAATAGTTGACAAAGTTTGTGACTGGTAGCGGTAATTTAAAAAATAAAAAAACCTTTACGTTCTTTTTAGTTTTGAGCACACAGTGAGCAAGTAAAAGATGCGTACAGTATAGTTGCTCTCGCCAAGTGGAAGTATCTGCTGAGAGATTTCACCTGATTCCATGCAGCCCACGTAACGTAACTTTTATGCATTTCTTTCTTCATGACAAATCTCGGCCGCACTGTGCAAGGGCAATGAAGACGCTCCCGCAGCGTGTTTGATGGGAAGTGTGTAGCCAGAACTTGGCTTGCTCCGCGTTTCGTCTGTGCTCACGTGAACCGCTGGCTGAGAAGACTTCTTGGTACAGACAACGAGCTGAGACCAGCTTAGAGAACCAGTGGAAAACGCAGGCGGCTGTCTTCTATGATGAGAGTACAACTGTACGACAGATGTCTTAAGTCGGAGAGGCCACTATATGGAAGCTGTGGCGAGCTGTTCCGAATAAAACATTTTTCATTTTCACTGTGATTTCCATTTCGCGGCCGATCACACCTTAATAAACTATGTACATGTCATAAGAATTCACCTTTCCTCGCAAAGCCTAATATGAAGCACTATATTTGCGAAAATAAGCAAAGTAACTGATCATGGTCGAAGTAGAGAGGATATTAAATGTAGACTAGCAATGGCTAGGAAACTGTTTCTGAAAGTATTTGTATGGAGTGTGGCCATGTATGGAAGTGAAACATGGACGATAAATAGTTTAGACAAGAAGAGAATAGAAGCTTTCGAAATGTGGTGCTACAGAAGAATGCTGAAGATTAGATGGGTAGATCACATAACTAATGAGGAAGTATTGAATAGGATTGGGGAGAAGAGAAGTTTGTGGCACAGCTTGACCAGAAGAAGGGATCGGTTGGTAGGACATATTCTGAGGCATCAAGGGATCACCAATTTAGTATTGGAGGGCAGCGTGGAGGGTAAAAATCGTAGAGGGAAACCAAGAGATGACTACACTAAGCAGATTCAGAAGGATGTAGGTTGCAGTAGGTACTGGGAGATGGAGAAGCTTGCATTAGATAGAGTAGCATGGAGAGCTGCATCAAACCAGTCTCAGGACTGAAGACCACAACATCATTTGCGAAAATAAGAACCGGTACCACTTATCTTATTACAATTTAATTTCAAGTCTTGTTCGATTATGTTGTGTGAAATTTAAATTACTTCAGAACTTTTGTCTTAATTTTGGTGTTACTGTCTGAAACAAACACATTTTATTTGGAAAATTTGTCATTTTTCTTGGAAATACTCCACTTACAGAATGTTGCACTATAATCTTTTATAAAAAGAAATCGGGGCTGCACGATAAACCTGGACATTAAAAAGGGTTCCACATAGAGATGATGAAGGAGGATATGGGCAGAGCGAATAAGATGTGGTCAGAGGGAGGTGACTCAGGAGATGGCCTAAGAGAGAGCCGAGGAGGAGATGGAGAGAGGGAGATTAGGATAGAGGAGATGGGAGGATGATGTGGACAAATGGTTCAAATGGCTTCAAGCACTATGAGACTTAACATCTGAGGTCATCAGTCCCCTAGAACTTAGAACAACTTAAACCTAACTAACCTAAGGACATTACACACATCCATGCCCGAGGCAAGATTCGAACCTGAATCCGTAGCAGCCGCGCGGTTACGGACTAAAGAGCCTAGAACCGCTCGGCCACAGAGGCCTGCTGAGGTAGACAGAGATGGGGGCAGAATAAGCGGACAAGAGAGGATGGAGGAGGATGTGTGTGCAATATATGTGCTGAACGCCTACGCAAGCGAAACAAACTTTGTTCTTGTCACTGGCACGTGTTGTTGTAGCGGGAGAAATGAGTGCCATTATACACATTTTGTGACACCAAAAAACTAATCTAACATACGACTCTTGCTAGGAAAAAAATATCATTTACATTTGTTTCATCAGTCAGCTAGTAATAGTTAAAGAACCAATAGTTATAATAAACTGGAGAGACTTGGGGGGGGGGGGGGGGGGGGAGAAATACGAGAAGCGATGAATTGGACTTGCGTGTCTAATGAAGGTCCGCTGTTCCGCAGAAATCGCCTCGGCGCTTCCGCGTCCGCAGGATTCCAGTGGCGTTACAGTGCAGGCAGCGCAAGAAACAAACGCCGCCCGGGGCGATGCAAATCGCCCCTCACGCCGCTGCCCTGCGGGGAACCTGTGCCGGCCTCCACAGCTGGCGCCGCCCATCTGGGACGCACGGCGCTCCGAGGCACGGCGGCGACGGCAGCCAGTTGCTTGCTCCACGGCCTGAACGTGTCAGCCTATTCACAAACAGAAAAAATTTCGAGGTTGCATCTGTGCTATAATGGACGCTATAAAAATACATGGAGGTCACAGGTTGTTTAGTGACTACTTTAATGAGTTAGGCGTTTCGATTTATACATCGTCATCAGAGTCTTCAGGTTCGTGTGAATACGTTATACTTATTATTGTGTTGGCAGAAGAGCCAACACCGTGTTACTAGTGCACGCTGAAATGCACGCGTTTTAGCTCACGCAGGCTGGCGTGAGGAGGGAAGAACTGTACTGACGTGAGGTCTGGAACATGACAAGGAATTAGAATTTAGAAAGCGGACATAATTAGTTTGATACTTAACTTGAATCCATTAATGGTGAACGTCGCTCTTGACGGTACATGAGTCACAATATTATCTGTTCAGAAGACATAGGAACTGCATATGGAACCTTGCCAGGTCGTAGCAAATGACGTAGCTCACGGCTAGCAAATTCGGCTGTACAACTGGGGCGAGTGGTAGGGAGTCTCTAAACTTTCCGTGCGGCGGCGCTCGGTTTGCAATCACTGATAGTGGCGACACGCGTGTCCGACGTATACTAACGGACCGCGGCCGATTTGAAGGCTACCACCTAGCAAATGTGGTGTCTCGCGGTGACACCACACTTATGTGTAGAGTTATCAGTCTTATCCATGGAGAGGCGACTCCATACATACATAACTGATCGCACAGGCGTTCCGTTTTTGCCGATAAAGGTAGGGAATCCTAAAACGTGTAGAACAAACAAACGCCGTGCCATGGAACCCAGTTCCGCTTCCTACAGCCGACTGAGCGTCATTGGGGCTCAAATTGTCGCCTTTCGAGTGACGGAGCGTACTTTTCGAGGATTTGCTGTGCAAATTTGTTGGGCAGTGGTGCTGGCAACAGCGAACAAGAGAACGTTCCCACACTCGTAGTTGAGATTCTGTATTTTAAATGAAACACTGACACCTGCTTAGTCAGTGCGTAGAGGTAGCATTGGCAGACCTTACAGTCTCTACAACACACTCACGAACAAATGTGACGTCAGAAGCGTCGGTGGGAACTGGTACTAGCAGCGGGACTGTGGACGCGCACAACTTCAGCCAGTCTTCCTCCACACCGTCTACATGCACGGCTAGGATTGTGCCGTCGGAGCCTCAGCTGGTCACGCAATGGACTTTGCCGATAAAAGGAGATTTTGCCCGCATGCAAGTTGCAATACACCGAAATGGCAGTGCCACATCAACCCTCTTTTCTGTCCCGTACCTATATTATGCTTTCGCAAGCTGGGGTCATAAGTTTATATTCTGCTAGTATCATTGATGTGTTTAGCGCACTAATGGAGCACAACGACCCGTTACTTAGGCGTCGCGTTAGACAGAAGACTAACGTGACACCAATACATCAGAGAACTTCATTGCAGAGATCTGGGATGAAAGAGGGGTCTGAACCGAGTCCTCGACCCAGCTTCTTTACTGCCGTCTCGTTTAGAACTGACCATCTTTAAATGCCTCGTCAGACAACTGCTGGAGTACGCGGCGGGCGTGTGGGGCAATACCACTCATTCACACATTCGTACTCTTTAGCCTCTTGATAACAGGACCCTCAGGGCGGCCCTAACCTGCCAAGGGACTGTCCATCACGACATCACTAGACTCTCAGGTCGTTTTCGAGCAACGACACGGTTATTCTACGCCAAGAACGCGTGCTGCCCCGGTGACAACACCCGCGGCTTGGACAACGAGTCCACTGGCGTCCTGCCGAGACAGTGAATACTTTCATCACAGGTCAGCAAACCAGTCTATGCAAATGTTAATAGGCGACCTACTGCCGGCTTAACGGCGTCATAGCTTACACACATCATTCGAGACATACAACAAGCTGCAGATTCTATGGAGCTGGAAACCAAATGGTGGTAGAAGATAGACAAACCAATCGACTCAATTGCAAACCCATTCACGCTGGAACTTCAATTCTCTCAGAAGCACATGTGTGTCCAGTGTGTTGATAGTTACGTTGCGTGTAATGACACAAAAAAAAGGCAGGGTCGGATGACGTTGAGGACCATGAAAGCTGTACACTACACTAGTCAGTTGCGGTTAACTATCTGTTTACTATCTCATTTGTCACACGAACACCAGCAATCATGAACACGTCATGTCTGAAAAATGTCTGTATGCCACGACTTACGAGAAATTCTGTCACAGTGAAACTCGGCTTAGCCCGAAAAAAAAAATAAAAATAAAATAAAATTCAAATGTGTGTGAATTTCTAAGGGACCTAACTACTTAGGTCATCGGTCCCTAGACTTACACATTATGTAAACAAACCTTTGCCAAGAACAACACACATAGCCATGCCCGAGCGAGGAATCGAACCTTCGGAGGGAGGGGCTGCCAAAAGTACTACGACTAATTAATCACATCACGGACATCTTATCTGAAGTAATTAACATACTAAGGCACGAACACATATCGACACCCCACATCTCATGAATGCTGCCGTGCATTGATTGGGCAATGAATTCTTTTGTATATTATGTGTAGGATCTTGACCCTGCAGTTCAGGCAGTCTCTGAACATCAGCGTTTACAGGTGTTATTGCGCTGTTCTACTGCTATCCCTATACTCCGAAAACCACGTTAAGAGTGTGGCGGAGGGTACTTTGTGTACCAGCTCCGCTTCTCCGTTTTCCTGTTCAAGTCGAGAATGGTTCGTGTGAGCTACAATCTCTCATTTTACTTTCAGAGTCTTTTCGCGACGTATACGTAGGTGGAAGCAATATATTTATTGGCTTTTCTAGGAATATAAGCTCCTGGAACTTTAACAGTAAAGCACACCGTGATGCAGAAAGCGCCTCTTCCAACGTCTGTCCTCTGCCTGAGCATCTTCACGACGCATTTTAGCGTACTCAGTGAACCTGTAACCAAATGCGCTACTCTTCTTTCGATCTTATCTATATTCCATACCAGTCTTGTCTGGTACGGATCCCTGACTGGCGAACAGTATTCATGCATCGGTAAACGTAAATGACTAGGGCCTCCCGTGGGGTAGACCGTTCGCCGGTTGCATGTCTTTCGACTTGACGCCACTTCGGCGACTTGAGCGTCGATGGGGATCAAATGATGATGATTAGGATAACACAACACCCAGCCCCTGAGCAGCGAAAACCTCCGACCCACCCGGGAATCGAACCCGGGCCATTAGGATTGACATTCTGTTGCGCTGATCACTCACCTACCGGGGGCGGACATGTATCGGTCAAACGAGTGTTTTGTAAGGTACCTCCTTTGTGGATGGACTATATAGCTCGAGGATTCTTGTAATGAATCTCAGTCTGGCATCTGTCTTACCTGGGGTTTGGATTATGTAATCGCTCTACTTTAAATCGCTCCGTACAGTGTTTCTGCAGTCGTGTAATCATACAATATTGGGTCTTTATGACTATTTGTATGCAATACATTTTTCGGAGCCAACTGCCAATCCTCCACGAAGCGTCGGGCCTCTGCAGGTCTTTGTGCATTACACTACAATTTTCTAGCTTTGTGAATTCTCTGTATACAGTAGGATAATATTCAAAAAGCGTGACGGAACTTTCAACGTTATCCGCAAGGTCATACACGGTATGTCCCAGAAATATAGCGATAAATGTCAAGGGGCTGTAGAGGTTGTCTTGAGGAATAATTTGAGAATATGATCTCAAGTCATCTAACGACGCTTCTAGCGTCGACGTTGTAGGCGACGGTGCCTGCTGTTAGCTCACCCCTTCGGCAGAAAACATGCCATTTTAAGCTCACGGACAGTAGGCGGGACGTCTCGCAATGTTGTCTGTTATTGAGTGATCGCAACTGATAGCCGGGATCGCCAGTGGAGCAGACGGAGCTAGCTGCTCCTTGTCTCCTATGAATGCGATGCTCTGTTGCCTCGGCGGATGATTGTCTCAGACACTGGTTCCTATCCTCGATTTGTTCCTCAAGACATCCTCAGTATCCCTCGAAGTTTGTCGCCACATTTATGGGACACATTGTAAATGCAGTATAAAAATCAGTGGTTTAACAAAATTTCCTTGAGGTAAGCCACAATTTTGTTTTACGCTTGAAGATGTCTCTCTTGAGAATGACTGGTTGTTTTCTGTTTCCTAACAACTCGTCAGTCCATTCTAACAATTGGTGTGGTACGAGGCTACTCCCAAAAGTAAGGTCTCCTATTTTTTTATAAGTACATAGACCTGTTTATTTCTACAATGGTTTACATCACTTTACAGCTTTAACATTTAGCTATTTCTCGACATAATCACCATTTCTGTCGATGCATTTTTGTTGACGATGTGGCAGTTTTTGTATGCCCATGTCATACCAGCTCGCCGCCATGTTATTCAGAGAGTTATGAACCTCTTCTTTCACCTCGTCGTCGGAGCTGAATCGCTTTCCGGCCAAATGTTCTTTTAACTTAGGGAACGGGTGACAGTCACTGGATTCCAAGTCAGGACTGTAGGGTGGGTGGCTCATTATGTTCCACTGAAAGTGTTGTAGGAGAGCAATGGTTCGCCAAGCGATGTGTGGGCGAGCGTTGTTATGGAGAATGTGTACGCCTTTGCTCAACATTCCTCTTTTCCGGTTCTGAATTGCCCGTTTGAGTTTCTTCAGAGTCTCACAGTACCTGTCAGCGTTAATTGTGGTCCCAGTGGGCATAAAGTCGACCAACAATACCCCCTTTCCGATCCCAAAAACGGTTGTCATTTGTCATGACTTTACCGGCAGACTGTGTTTGTTTGAATTTCCACGGCTTTGGCGAAGAAGGGTGCCGTCACTGGCGTGATTGTTGCTTGGTCTCAGGTCTAAAGTAGTATGCCCAGGTTTCGTCACCCGTGATAATTGAGTCCAGAAAGTTGTCCTGTTCGGCTGCTAGGCGGTGAAGAAATGCGCCGGAAGCATCGACTCCTTGCCGCATGTGGTCCTCAGTCAGCATGCTTGGCACCCATCTTGCACACACCTTCCGGTAGTTCAATGTTTTCAGCGAGCGGTGCTTCGGGAAACCTCAGGAACCAACGTGCAGAGATCATCCAGGGTGATCTGCCGACCTTCACGCATGCTTCACTCAATCGTCAACACCGTCTCCTCAGAAATTGACGGTCTCCCGCTCCTTTGTTCGTCATGAATTTCGGTCCGACCAGCTGCAAATTCTCTACACCACTTACGAACATTTTTGACGCCCATGCACGACTCACCATACACTTACGTCAATGGCGATGGATTTCGATCGGCGCAGTACCCTTTGCGTTCAAATCCGAATAACTGCGCGCAATTCGCACTTGGCGGTAATGTCCAACGGGAGCTCCATTCTCAACGGCTGCCAAGAAAAGACTGAGCGCCTCAGTGCTGCGGGCGCACGTTTACACACAGCGCGTGAAGCACTCTTTACAACAGTGTGACCAACTGCCACACAAACAGAGTTCTGTACTTATAAAAAAAAACAGGAGACCTTCCTTTTGGTATTACCCACCTATTTCGTACTCTCGAATTTTTTCTTTAGACGACTCTAGAAAACGTGCACAGTGAACAGGGAAGAGTACCACAACACCGACATAATGGAAACTGGTTACCATTTTCAAGTGAAGGCCGTCGCACTATCTGTTCCGGCCAGGTAATGCGACGGCCTACTCACCCGAAATATTGTGTGCAGATGACGAGATATTCTGGCAGGAGCCTCGATATGAATACAACCAGAAACTGTGTGGTCTTTGAAAATCGAGAACATTCGAATTTTGAGTTCTACGTACGTGGAAAGTGACAGTGAGGAACGAGCGTTTAGCGTGGATGCGAAATCACTTTTTGCGAAATAACGCATCCGAGTGCACTGCGTCAGGTCTTTGGGCGTGGTGAGGCAGTGCCGGTCCAGGAGAGGTAAGAGTGAGCTCGCAACGGGCGTGGGGAGGCGGAGGTGGTGCGGTGCGGTGCAGGAGAGCCTCATTAGGACCGTTACAGAGTCCGCGGCCGGCCCGCTAACGGGACCCACTCGGACCTCCGCGGCCCGCGGCGGGCCAGCGAGGGCAGGGCTCGCGTAATCACGGCCGATCACCTCTGACGTCACGCGGTGCTCCACTGGCGCGAGACCGCGCAGCGTCCGCCGCGGCTGCGGTTTGCGCAGGCGGCAGTTATGGAATTCGTACCAGTGTGAGGCCGCAGCGCACATTATAAACCAAAGGGCACGACTTGGCGACGGAGCGTTTTAGAAATGACACGTTACCTTGTAAGTTTTCTTGAGTAAGCGACCGGTTTCGATCAAATACCTTTTATGAGGGCAACATGGGTTAATAGCATGAGTACCGTGATGGCAAGACAGAAAAACAATGTGGAAAAGTCCACTGCAAACTCTGCACGGAGTTTATACTGTGAAGAATACGAAAATGGATACGCAATTGAACGGCAGGCATAGTTTGAAATATTAACAGTAGAATGTATTAAATGGCTTAATAATAATAATATAATTATAATAATTTTTACATCAGTGTTTAGTACATCGCTTTGGCAAACATTCAGAATGTTGTAGTTCATAGATATACAGGGTGGTTCATTGATCGTGACCGGGCCCAATATCTCACGAAATAAGCGTCAAACGAAAAACTATAAAGAACGAAACTTGTCTACCTTGAAGGGGGAAACCAGATGGCGCTATGGTTGACCCGTTAGATAGCGCTGCCATAGGTCAAACGGCTATCAACTGCAATTTTTAAAATAGGAACCCCCCATTTTTATTATATATTCGTGTAGTACGTCAAGAAATATGAATGTTTTAGTTGGACCACTTTTTTCGCTTTGTGGTAGATGGGACAGTAATAGTCACATCCGGCGAACGGTCCGGACACTTGGATGATGTCGTCCAGGATACCCAGCAGCATACATAGCACACGCCCGTTGGGCATTTTGATTACAACAGCCTTGCATCAACACGATATCGACTTTTTCTGGTCCATTTTAACACGGGTAATGTATCAGGAAGCAAATACCGTCCGCACTGGCGGAATGTTACGTGATACCAAGTACTTACACGTTTGTGACTATTACTGTGCCATCTACCACAAAGCGAAAAAAGTGGTCCAACTAAAACATTCATATTTCTTTACATACTACACGAATATGTAATTAGAAATGGGTGTTCCTATTTTTTAAAAAACGCAGTTGATATCCATGTGACCTATGGCAGCGCTATCTAACGGGTCAACCATAGCGCCATCTGGTTTCCCGCTTCAAGGTAGACAAGTTTCGTTCTTTGTAGTTTTTCGTTTGACGCTTATTTCGTGAGATATTGGGCCCGGTCACTATCAATGGACCACCCTGTATAGTATATGAAAAGCACCTGTCCGAAAATTTGAGAACCATATGTGTTACGCAATTAATTGAAGGACAGAAAGATGATCAGCATCGGTCGTAATGTCACCTGTCTTTTTTACTGCATTGCTGATCTAGATTTCAACTGACAGTGCACCTATCTCCAGTGCTGTATACACACATAATACAAGAATCAGACATAGAAACAGCACATTGATCAAACGCCATGTATCTCGGACATGGAGGAGTGTTAGTCCAACTGAGGCCGCCGTTTACAAATTCATACAGCTAGCCTCGGTTTACGTCGTACTGAATAGCCAATGCGGTTCTCCAATTTCCGATACGTAATACGCAACGCGATGTCGTTGCACTAGGTGGCACTGTTGAAATATCCAGGTTAAGCCGAGCGGTTCTAGGCGCTTGTGACTGGAACCGCGCGACCGCTACTGTCGCAGGTTCGAATCCTGCCTCGGGCATGGATGTGGGTGATGTCCTTAGGTTCGTTAGGTTAAAGTAGTTCTTCGTTCTAGGGGACTGATGATATTAGATGTTAAGTCCCATAGTGCTCAGAGCCCATATCCAGGTTAACATCCGCTCCGTAATGTTGCATCATATTAGATAGCGCCTCGGGATAGACAACCCTGCGAACAGATTTCCAAAGCGGGCTGCTGTCGCGGTGTTCCCCAACAATTCGTGTCAGCGACTTGGTGGCATAGTGACGTTTCTCGCCTCACATACGTTGCCAGTATTGAACACCTGTGACGTGAGTTAAGAACTCAGGGAGATGCTCTAACCAGTGCTGTTTTTCTACTTTTAATGTGTGAAACAGTTTAGCATAGTCGTCTTCCGAAACAGCGGAGGCACTTACGGATAACCCTGCGCACGAATACCGAAATCTGGAAAATGACATTCTCGCTGCTATCATCCTAGTGCGTCTGCTTACGTTCTTAAGACTACTCAACTTTTTGTAAACTTCTCTCTTCATTGGCAGCAACTTTCCAACAGTGTTTTGTATTATCGTTTTCGTGCACATTACATCCTTCAACTCTGGTCATAGATATATCGAATTTTTTAAATTCATATTTCTCTCAGTGTGCTGGTAAACCAGAATAAAATTTTAACATAAAAATTTCATCGTTATTTCAAATCGTCATAGTGAATTCGTCCTCTCCCCAAAGCGCTTGCTAGTTAGGTTTAAGTAGTTCTAAATTCTAGGGGACTGGTGTCCTCAGATGTTAAGTCGCGTAGTGCTCAGAGCCATTTGAACCATTTTTATATGATACTATTTGCAAAAACAAATATACAGGAAAAGATACGAAGGCAGTAGTGATGCCAGTAATGACATACACAGCTGAGACAAGGCCTGAAACATCAAGAAATAGATTTCTGGAAACCACAGAAATGAAAATTGTGCAAAGATTACAGGGAAGAGACAGAGATAGAGAGAGGGAAGTGAAAGCATTAGAACAGAATGTAGACTCCATTAGTGAGTGGGTACGTAAGAGAAGGCATGAATGGAAGGAACACAGATAGGCTGGATGAATGGAAGATTGTGAAAATTGTTAGAAATCTGATACAAGCTGGTGAAAGAAATATTGGCAGTCCAAGGAAAAATGGAGTGTGAGTGAGGGGTAGTGGTGGAAACATGCTTTAGTTTAGGAAGAAAGGAACGAGAAGAAGAACAAAAAGAAGTGGAGCTAATGTTGAGGCTTACCGACAGTCATTCTTCCCGCGCACCATTCGCAAGCGTAACAGGGAAGAGGGGATCAGTTATCGGTACGAAAAACTTTATTCAGCCTCAATGTTGACTTTTTGGAATTAACGATTCGTAACACCCAAATAGTGATATGATCATAGATTACAAAATGATTTTACAGCAGAGTTTCAAGTAATAATTAGGAGAATACTGTGATTTCTTTGTCTTAGTCAAACACTTATCAGTTTTCGAGAACAGCAGCGAACTATGGACGGACTAAGTATTTTTATTTGCCTATTTAATTTAGTATTTCGGTTCTATGTCTCTTGAAACTAGAGAGTCAACATTTTTCAGTCTTTGTTCAATTTCTACGCTTATTACAGGAAATAGTACGAATAAAACACCGAACATCGCTTATTTGAGAAAGTCATTATTTTGAGCGGTTTCAACACACAGGTTAAACTGTGTCGAAATAACGGATGTAACGAAAAGCGGTTGTTTCAGCGACAACCGCCATTCATAGGAAGTGCCCCCAGTGTGCAAGAATCGATCGCTTATAGGGGCGCCCTCTGCAGGAGTTGTGGCCAGTTGCTCGACAGTTACTCTTCAGGCCCTAGCAGTCCAGTGCAGAACGACACCAGCGGGGCCACTTACCAGTGCTGTGACGTACATCGCTATTCAGTGTTTACTCGGCCTCAGAGACATCAGCTCATGGCTAGGTCAGTTAGCGTCGTGGAAATTTGACATCAGTCAGACACAACAGATCTGCTTGTCGGAGATTTACGTTTATGCATGTCAACGCCGTCGTTAGACAAAGGAATGCATCGCATGCAGATCTTCAGTGTATCAGTTAAGTACTAACAAAATATGTTTTACAGTGACGTACCGTTTTTCATTCCATGTTTGAGTTATGCATCAGTTCCCGTGCACCTTCCTGACCGCAACTACACTACTGCCCATTAAAATTTCTACACCACGAACATGACGTTCTACAGACGCGAAATTTAATCGACAGAAAGAAGATGCTGTGATAGCTTTTCAGAGCATTCACACAAGGTTGGTGCCGGTGGCGACACCTACAACGAGCTGACATGAGGATAGTTTCCAACCGATTTCTCATACACAAACAGCAGTTGACCGGCTTTGCCTGGTGATAGGTTGTTGTGATGCTTCGTGTAAGGGGGAGAAATGCGTACCATCAAGTTTCCGACTTTGATAAAGGTCGGATTGTAGCATATCGCGATTTCGGTTTATCGTATTACGACATTGCTGCTCGCGTTGGTCGAGATCCAATGACTGTTAGCAGAATTTGGAATCTGTGGGTTCAGGAGGGTAATACGGAACGCCGTGCTGGATCCCACTAGCAGTCGAGATGACAGCATCTTATTTGCATGGCTGTAACGGATTGTGCAGCAATGTTGATACCTGAGTCAACAGTTGGGGACGTTTTCAAGACAACAACCATCTGCACGAACAGTTCGATGACGTTTGCAGCAACATGGACTGTCAGCTCGGAGACCATGGCTGCGGTTACCCTTGACGCTGCATCACAGACAGAAACGCTTGCGATGGTGTACTCAACAACGAACCTGGGTGCACGAATGGCAAAAAGTCCTTTGTTCGGATGAATCCAGGTCTGTTTACAGCATCATGATGGTCGCATCCGTGTTTGGCGACATCGCGGTGAATGAGCATTGGAAGCGTGTATTCGTCATCGCCATACTGGCGTATCACCGGGAGTGTGGGGTACCATTGGTTACACGTCTCGGTCACCTTTTGTTCGCATTGACAGCACTTTGAACAGTGGACGTTACATTTCAGATGTGTTACGTACGACCCGTGGGTCTACCCTTCATTCGATCCCTGCGAAAGCCTACATTTCAGCAGGGTAATGCTCGACCGCATGTTACAGTTCCTGCACGGGCCTTTCTGGATACAGAAAATGTTCGACTGCTGCCCTGGCCAGCACATTCTCTAGATCTCTCACCAATTGAAAACTTCTGGTCAATGGTGGGCAATCAACTGTCTCGTCACAATACGCCAGTCAATACTCTTGGTGAACTGTTGTCTCGTGTTGAAGCTACATGGGCATCTGTACCTGTACACGCCATCCAAGTTGTGTTTGACGCAATGCCCAGGCATATCAAGGCCTTATTACGGCCAGAGGTGGTTGTTCTGAGTACTGATTTCTCAGGATCTATGCACCCAAACTGTGTGAAAATGTAATCACATGTCAGTTGTAGTATATTATATTTGTCCAGTGAATACCCGTTTATCATCTGCATTTCTTCTTGGTGTAGCAATTTTAGTGGCCAGTAGTGTACATTTTGTGCGCGTACGCGTGTCTACCATTCGGACAAACATTTTTCGGCCCCGACGCTAAGCGCCACAACAGTTACTAGCGAAAATTGTCAGCCATTAGTAACTGCGCGTTTCATTCTCGCGTCTGAAATTATTTCGAAGTGCGCATCAAGGTATCGGCAGCCTGTGGCAGCAGCAGCAGCAGAAGTCGCGGCCGTAGATGTGACAGTTTTTCTCGGTCGCGGGAGCGTTCGGCTCTTCAAACAGCGGCCGGCGCGCCTTTGTGCGGAGGCAGCGCGCCCCCGGGACGCGGCGTCCTTTTTCTGGGCGCCGGCCTCTGCATTCGCCACGCCGTCGCTGCCACCTCTGCGGCCCTTGTCGCTGCGGACGACTTAACGAACTGGCGCCGAACAGCAAGTCATTGTTTGTAATTAACCACCGGCCGCCGTCTTTCACAGGCCGAGCTGCACCATTTGCAAAAATTCCAAGCGCTATGTATTTTTTTTCAGTTTTTCAGTTCTTGGACTCTTTGACACTTAACAGATGGTCTCCGGTGAAAGAGGTGAAGGGTGCACAGTAAGGGGCATTTACACTGAGGTGACGTCATGAGACAGCTATATGCTCATATGTCGATGACGGTGGTATCGCGTAACACAAGGTATAAAAAGGGCAGTGCATTGGTGGAGCTGTCGTTTGTACTCAGGTGATTTATGTGAAAAGGAATGCGACGTGACTGTGGCCGCATGATTCGAATTAACAGACTCTGAATACGGAGTAGTAGCTGGATAGACACTTGGGTCATTCCATTTCGGAAAATCATTAAGGAATTCAATATCCCGAAATCCACACAGTCAAGAGTGTGCCGACAATACCAAATTTCTCGCCACGGACAACGGCTTTCAGTTAACTACCGAGAGCAGTGGCGTTTCCATAGAGTTTCCGGTACCGACAGACAAGAAACGCTGCGTGATATAACCGCAGAAATCAATGTGGGACGTACGACGAACGGATCCGTTAAAATAGTGAGGCGAAATCTGGCGTTAAAGGGGTATGGCAGTAGGTGACCGAAGCAAATGCCTTCGTAACAGCACGACATCACCTGCTGCGCTTGTCCTGAGCTTGTGACCATATTGGCTGGACACTAGACGACTGGAAAACCGTGGCCTGGTCAGATAAATCCAGATTTCTGTTGGTAAGGGCTGATGGTAGATTTAGAGTATGGTGCACACCCCTCAAAGCAATGGACCCAAGTTGTCAACAAATCACTGTGCAAGCTGGTGCTGGCTCCTTAATTGTGTGGGCTGTGTTGATGCGTTTACACAGAATGCATTGGGTCCTTACTCAACCGATCATTGACTGGAAATAGTTATGTTTGGCTACTTGGAGACCATATGCAGCCATGAATGGACTTGGTTAACAGCTGGCCGCAGTGGCCGAGCGGTTCTAGGCGCTTCAGTCTGGAACAGCGCGACGGCTACTTTTATTAACAAACAACGATGGGAATCTTATGATTGGCATGTACCACGTCACCGGGCCACAGTTGTTCGAAATTGGTTTGAGGAACATTCCGAACATCTCGAGAGAATGATGTGGCCATCCACCGAACATTTATGAGTCACTTAAATGGCTCTGAGCACTATGGGACTTAACATATGACTTCATCAGTTCCCTAGAACTTAGAACCACTTAAACCTAACTAACCTAAGAACATCACACACATCCATGTCCGAGGCAGGATTCGAATCTGCGACCGGAGCCGTCGCGCAGTTCCAGACTGAAGCGCCTAGAACCGCTCGGCCACAACGGCCGGCACTTTTAGTTGTTTATTGTCATTTTATATATCTAGGTCATTTTGCTATTTGAGTTTGCATATTCTCATTTTGTCATTTGGAGATAGAGAGTGGAACTGTGAACGCTAGAAAATGGAGTGCCATGTGGAACATCGGAACATTTTCACCGGCCGTCATTTATGGGTCATAATCGAGATGTCAGTTGGTGCACAAAATCCTGTACCGAAAACGCTTTCACTATTATGGACGGCTATAGTGGCAGCATGGCTCAATATTTCTGCAGGGCACTTCCAATGACTAGTTGAGACTATGCCACGTCGAGTTGCTGCACTTAAAAGGACTAAAGAAGGTCTGACACGATATTAGGAGGTATCCCATGACTTCTATCACGTCAGTGTATATCTGAAATGCTGTGGAGAGATAATGGCTATCAAGGCTTTAACACAAGCCATAAATACTGCAGTACAAGTTTCTTTCTAACAATTTCAGCAGTGGTTTGTTTCGCGTCGGTAGCTACCGACGCTATGATCAGTTCCCGATGACGTGTTCAGGCCTATGTATGTATGAAAGAACGAGCAGAAGAAAAAAAATACGAAACCCAGTGCCACTTTTAGGCTGTTGTAGCAGTCCATACACAAGCTGTTTTCGTAGCGGAGACCGGGGCTAGTTATTACAAAGGACAGCTCGACATGTAATTGTATCACAAGTTGACGGAATGGACTGCGGGCACATTAATAAACTATCTTTCTGAAATTTGACTGACTTACGCCTCGGGCATGTCCGCAAGGAGTAATAGTCCGTTTTTCCCATTTTAATTTATTCATTAGTTACTGCAAAAAACGTGACCAAAAACACACAAAAACTTTGTTTCAAACGTCCGTCATTATATTATTTTTTTCTATTTAAAAAAAAAACTGTGCTGTTACTCCGTGCGCAGTATCCTGTAGATTAAGAAAAGTGTTTTCTTGATTTCAGATAAGATTTTCAGATTGCATGACTTCGTTCATGGAAACACCACATTTTGAACGGAGCAATTTAAACTCCTCCCATTTTGGAGGGGGGGGGGGTTAGTTAATGATTTTCTTAGAGAAAAAAACGTTTTCCAAGAATCAATAAATAATGTGCAAAAATATTTACTTTGATTGCTTCATTATTTTTTGAAATAATCGTAATAATTGCTTATTTAGTAGGCTCTCTGAGGATAATGGATCCTTACCGTAAAGTTTATAAATTCTGATAAAGTAATATTCAGCATATATATATAAAAAAATAGAAGGCACTGCTTATCTTTGTAGTTGCTACATCGTTATTTTTAATTTTTATTGTTAGTGCTCTCTGCTCAGGTACATGTAATTTAGAAACCGCTTATAATCGTATAAGCGTTTCACTTCCAAAGAAACAATAGAAATTGGTGCCACTTTGACCTATCCACTGCAGCATCTTCAAAATTTGACAGTTCCATTAACAATGTTGGTTGTTTTTCGTATCAGAAAAACAATAAACTACGGTCTACTTTGGTTCCAGAAGGCGGTAGCTGTTGATGAAAGATTAGGCTATTAACTTGAATCTGTTTTTGCTCATAGATGATGATAATGACGATAACTAAAACAATGATATTTGGTTAGTGGGGGGCTCAACTACGTGGTTATCAGCGCCGTACAAGTTCCCATTCTTTTCACTGTCCACTCTAGCCATTTTTCCCGAGTAATGATGAACTGATGAGCACAATACAAACATCCAGTCCCCGGGAGGAGAAAATCCCTGACTACGCGGGGTATCGAACTTGGGACCCCGCGATTCAGAGGCAGCCACTAGATCACAATCTGCGGACTGCTGCAACTGGTCCTCGATATCCTAGCACTGGGCCGAAGTTGACGGTTGGGGACAAATATGGCGATCTTGCTGGCGAAGGGAGTATCTCAGCGTCACGCTTACTGTTCAGAGAGATAAGTGCCATCTGTGGCCGAGTATAGTCCTGTTGAAAAATGGCATCAGGAGACTGTCTCATGACAGGTAATACATGGGGATGCAGGATATCCGTGACGTACCGTTGTGCCCTCAATCGCTCGCTCAACATCGGGCCTCTACCACATCTAAATGCCCCACAAACTTGGATAATGTACGAAACGACCAGTCGACCCCCCTTGAAATTCTGTCGGGTGCTGGTAACGCTTTCTGACACGAGTAAGTGGCATTTGCGTGTACTTCACACTGATCATTCAACATGTGACGCCGTTCACGCCCATTATATGATCTACATTCCTTGTAAACAAAGTAAACACGAACAACACTAATCCACTTTGGTGGGTGTTCTGTCTGGCAGAGAGAATTGTTACTGTAATCATTTCCATACCAGCTGCTGGTGTGCATGAGTACGAAATTACATTAGCTTCTGACTATGTCTTCTGGGTGCTTCCTTTCCTTCCAGGCAGTGCATAATCACATCGACACATGTAAAAATAACAACGCATAGAAATTAGTCTCAAATCGTCAACGTTCTTTAACTAACAATCTATGTCTTTATTATGTATGTGAATGTCTGTTCACTTGGTATTTTCTCTTTTTGCAGGTAAGACTGAGAATGGAAACCACTATTGAAGGCACACGTCGTATCCAGAGCGGGTAAGACTCCGTATAACTGTTCTTTGCTTCTTATTTGTGTGTGTGTGTGTGTGTACACATACAAGTGCTCGCGAGATGGCGCGCCAGCAGCCACACACAAAAGAGTTTCTTACTCAAATCGAGGATCTCAGTAATTGAGTAAAGTTACGACAAAAAATGGTATTTAATATGGAGTAAAGGAAATTTCCTCTCTCTCTTTCTCCCCCCCCCCCCTTCTCTCTCTCTCTCTCTCTCTCTCTCTCCACATCTCCCCTCCCTCCTTCCTCTCTGTCTCGATTCTGACTCTCCGTGGCCTGGTGAACTGAAAGCACTCCAGTTTCTTCTCTGCTACACTACCTCCCGGGCTATAATCCATTATGCTGTGACGCCATCACTCCATCTCTTCCTTTGTCGCCCTCTTCTCATTGTGCTTTCGCTCTTCCGCAACATTAAGATCTTTTGCAGAATGACGTAGGCTATTATTAAAGCAGGTCAATGCAGGTCAGTTTATGGTTCAGTATCAGACTTTCCAAGAAGTATTATTTTTTTTTTTTTTGCTTTATTGACGACCTATTCCTTCTTCCTGCAGCCTACGGTACTCGAAGGAGTTTCTTAGAACACCAAAATTCAGAGAAGTCTATTTTACGACGTTCAACCATCTTTCTTGTGGTCCAAGTCTCACAGTTAGACATTACAACTAGAAAGACTATGGCCCTCACAATGTGGGCTTTGTTCTTAAACTTATGTCTCTACTCCTCAAATCATTGTCAAGACTGGACATTGCCTTTGTAGCAAGTCACAATCGTCTCTTGATTTCGCGGTTGCAGCCACCATCAGCAGAAATCTGGGCGCCGATATAGTTGAAAATATAAATTACCCTAATTGTTTCTTCTCCTGCAAGTCATGAAGTGTTAGACGCACTTGACATTATGTTCGTTGCCTTTTTTCTTTCGCCTTCAGTTCGAATGTTCAAATGTGTGTGAAATCTTATGGGACTTAACTGCTAAGGTCATCAGTCCCTAAGCTTACACCCTACGTAACCTAAATTATCTTAAGGAAAAAACACACACACATGCCCGAGGGAGGACTCGAACATCCGCCGGGACCAGCCGCACAGTCCATGACTGCAGCGCCTAAGAGCGCCTGGCTAATCCCGCGCGGCTTCACCTTCAGTAGGTGAATCTTTAACTTAATACTAAATACACACTTTCTGAACTTTGGCGTATCCTATATCTTGTGTACCGAAGAGAAAGGTAAAAAAATGAAAAAAAGAAAAAAAAAACAGGGTGGATGTATCTCAAATAGAGTATGTGGCTTTATTGAAACAAAAGTCGACCTAAGAATCAAAGGAGAAGCAAACCTAAGTGATGAAGGGAAGGAGTAACAGTTTCTATCTGTATGTCCGGGCTTATCTCAGGAACTGCTAATAGACTGGTTGGTTCAAGAGAAAGGTTTGTGCATATAACTTATTATTGCTAAATAATAAAGAGTGTATAGTATTGTTTTTTACCTGTTGCATTTTTGTTGACTTTTGGAGTGACATCTCGTGGCAATCATAGGAGCAGTGGCCTGATCAGCTTTACAGGAACCGATGTCTGGCAGGAGAAGCAGTGAAGCAAACAACTGCTAGAAGTACATATCGAGCAACGGAAGCTGACTGAACTATGTGTCGCGCGAGGAAACGAAATGTCGAGGGATCGAATCCTGGTCAGGCCACGAATTGTTCCTTCTCCCTTTAA
The DNA here is from genome assembly GCF_023897955.1 of Schistocerca gregaria. Classification (NCBI taxonomy): domain Eukaryota; kingdom Metazoa; phylum Arthropoda; class Insecta; order Orthoptera; family Acrididae; genus Schistocerca; species Schistocerca gregaria. Next base: position 274,476,833 of record NC_064926.1, read on the forward strand.
ATCCAGTTTTCCCCTTTCAGTGATGTGGAGACCGGCCTGATTTCACGTTAAACTGTGTTCCCTCTTTCCGCGGTCGTATATATCGGGTAGGTTACGGATGCGTAAGTCGCGGAGGTGGCGTCAAATAGAAAGACTTGCAGCAAGCCACTCAGCCACACGAAATAACTGTTGTTATCAGAATCTACACAGCTGTACATACTTCCTTCTTCTATACATATTATGAAGTCCTCCGTCGCGTTTCTCTGTCTGTATGTGGATGCTAGTCTCAGGAACCATTTTAGGGATTTTGACAGTTTTCATTAACAGATAGACTGATTCATGAGGAAGTTTTGTCTAATCAATTTATTACGGCTACGCTAGATATGTCGTCCGGCTGTAGCTACCAGTGCGAAGCTGATATGACTCAAAACTTGAGTTAGACGCATCCGTGACCACCTTTAACACTCGCATAACGAAGGAAGACATTTTTTACAAGTTACTTTCTGATCCAGATCTAATTACTATGAACAGCAGTTTGTCAACATCGCGAAGAGTCAGTTAAAGTTCACTCTGCTGAGTAACTGCGGTTTGCAGTAATTAGATATGGATTTTAAGATGAGTTGTAACAGAGGTCTAAATCGATAATTATAATAAAGTGAGAATGAGTCCAGACGCCGTCTGTCTTTCCTCATAAAGATTACAGTAGCATACTGAAAGGATCATAGAACGACGGAAGATAGCAACAGTACAATACAAAATCGTAGACCCGCTGCTACGTGCAGAGACGTTTATCGATCTGTCGACGACAGTGCAAATATATTCCAAAAAGCCGCCCGCAAAAATTCAATTTATCAGTGGGTCGTACCTCGGGTTCTGTTAATCACAGAGAAAACGGGGCAAATGATTTGGATAGCCCATGCCTTAGCGACCATATATATATCGGAAGAACGGACATACTTGTAGCTGTCCTAAAGTACAGCGTCAAAAAGTAAACATCAGACCCGTCCTCCAGCCCAGGCCAATTGAGCAACGCGGTTTGCAGACAATATCAACATATGCCACTGAATGTGCGTGCAAAACTATATCATTGTACGGCATAGTTCAAGAGATATGACTCATAAAACTTGATATGCGTGATACGGATATTTTATACATGTGACATCGATTCTTTAAGTAATTAGATGTGGGGGGAGTGAGGAATTAGTGTCACTGGCGACTGACTAAAGCAAGAGCGCTGAGTTTCGGCTCAGGGACGACACCTGGTGCGATTTTTTCATTAGGTTTGGTCTAGGGTGGACCTTAGGCGGCTTATAAAAGCAACATTGGTTCATGGGCGGCTCCTAAGAAAATCGCAAAAACCGCTTTTTAACCTTGTTCGCCGAAATTATCTAAATAAATAACCACAGCAAATGGATCAGATTTAAACTGTATATTCTTTAGAGATTTATCTAGAAAGACATTTCCACGTTTTCGAACCCATTATGGCGATAGCCATTTATATAACTTGTTATCATGGAAGATCGTCGAAATTTGTCCTATATGTTCTTAAGATGATTTTCTCGGGAATTCTTGAAATAGTTTCGATGTAATTATCCGTTACCAAGATCCAGAGTTTTAAAGTTACGTTACTTAAATGCATGCCTGATAATATCCAACATAGGGGTCAACACCGGAGCAAGCCCTCCTGAGTGAAATTTGTCGAGAGGAGAGACAGTGGTGGTTGAAGAGAGACACAGCATATGCAAGAGAGAAAGTAAGGTCAGTAGCCGTCGGAGAGAAAAGAATGGCATGGAGAGGAGGTTGGGAGAGAGAGAGAGAGAGAGAGAGAGAGAGAGGGACAGAGACAGTCGTAAGGAAGATGTGATACGACTGGCTGTAGCCGCCAGTATTTCATTTTGCTAGAAGCTCGCCTTGATGCAGCTTGATATCCGTGAAGTAGCATATGGTATAAATGTGGAGTGAGGAACAAGCGACAGATGGTACGGTATGGACCAGTCTCGTGGGAGAGTAAGTCAATTGTACTGAACTTGCTTCTGATTGGTTGGCACATTCGCGTGTTAGGCGCCAAAACGTCTAAATTCTCTTACAAATTATTTATATACTTTTCATTGTATTTAACCCAGTTTTTAGTATGACAGTCTCTCATGGTTACCCTAAGAGTCTATTGTTTTTCTTTATTAAATTTCACTAGTTTGGAACACGTGAGGCAATACTGACCCTAAGGCTTATCTTAGAAAATAGATTAAGAAAAGGCAAACCTACATTTCTAGCATTTGTAGACTTAGAGAAAGCTTTTGACAATATTGACTGAAATACTCTCTTTCAAATTCTAAAGGTGGCAGTGGTACAATACAGGGAGCGAAAGGCTATTTATAATTTGTACAGAAACCAGATGGCAGTTATAAGAGTCGAGGGACATGAAAGGGAAGCATTGGTTGGGAAGGGAGTAAGACAGGGTTGTAGCCTCTCCCCGATGTTATTCAATCTGTATATTGAGCAAGCAGTAAAGGAAACAAAAGAAAAATCCATGGAGAAGAAATAAAAACTTTGAGGTTCGCCGATGACATTGTAATTCTGTCAGAGACGGCAAAGGACTTGGAAGAGCAGTTGAATGGAATGGATAGCATCTTGAAAGGAGGATATAAGATGGACATCAACAAAAGCAAAACGGAGATAATGGAATGTAGTCGAATTAAGTCGGGTGATGCTGAGGGAATTAGATTAGGAAATGAGACACTTAAACTAGTAAAGGAGTTTTGCTATTTGGGGAGCAAAATAACTGATGATGGTCGAAGTAGAGAGGATATAAAATGTAGACTGGCAATGGCAAGGAAAGCGTTTCTGAAGAAGAGGAATACGTTAACATCGAGTATAGATTTAAGTGTCAGGCAGTCATTTATGAAAGTATTTGTATGGAGTGTAGTCACGTATGGAAGTGAAACATGGACGATAAATAGTTTAGACAAGAAGAGAATAGAAGCTTTCGAAATGTGGTGCTACAGAAGAATGCTGAAGATTAGATGGGTAGATCACATAACTAAGGAGGAAGTATTGAATAGGATTGGGGAGAAGAGAAGTTTGTGGCACAGCTTGACCAGAAGAAGGGATCGATTGGTAGGACATGTTCTGAGGCATCAAGGGATCACCAATTTAGTATTGGAGGGCAGCGTGGAGGGTAAAAATCGTAGAGGGAGACGAAGAGATGAATACACTAAGCAGATTCAGAAGGATCTAGGTTGCAGTATGTACTGGGAGATGAAGAAGCTTGGACAGGATAGAGTAGCATGGAGAGCTGTGTCAAACCAGTCTCAGGACTGAAGACCACAACAACAACAGTTTTGAGAAACATAAAAGTAACGATATTGCAACCGAAGTGCTCCGGACACCTTCGGGTCGCTTTGGCGCGCCTGGTAGACGACGTTCTTCGGTTCGCGCCGGACACGTATCTCTGTTTCGGGCGGACATGTCGTACTGTACATCGGAAATGGACAGAAAAGTTACAGTACCGTTAAGAAAGCTATGTCGAGTGTTGCAAAAGACAGTATAAAATATGTGAATATTTAAATAATAACCAAACGTCAATGAGAAGTGTCACCTGCCATCATTGTCAGTACTATAGATCTTGCCCTCTGTACATACACAGACTAACCTGGGCAAGTGGCATCCCATGAAAAGCACCATCACAGGTTCAAGTTAACAGCGTAGCAGCGTCCGCCGAAGAAATACCCACGACCGACGAGCTGTCTTCTGCGCTGGGGACACAACTTTAGAAGACGACAGGTTGCTGGAAAGAACGGTTAGAGACTCTTATTCACTTTCTCCAGGTTCCAGATCTGACTTCCAAAGCACCCATAATTTATAAAGAGTGACAGAAAGAATGAAGACAGTGATGATGGGAGAGGCAGACAGGTGAAAGTGCCAAAGAGAAAGGAAAAAGGAGAAAATGGGAGAGAGAGATATACATTCACTGGTTGTAAGAGGGAGATGAAGGCTCAACTACGAAGGCAGACTGGGTAAAAATGTTTAGAATTTTCTGTATTAAAAGAGTGAATGTGTCCGCTTGCCAAAATTTTTGATGAGCAAGATGGAACGAGGACTGAGACAGCTGGTACCCCCGTTAGTCTTGAAGAGGAACACATTCACCTTTTTGTGCTCCGACAGGAGCATTTTTCAGTTGGTTATCTATGTATTACTGAAGGGCTAAATCGGATACACGATCCCAATTGCAAGTTTGACGCAACAGAACAAGTATTAAAGTTACAAACTGTGTATATGTCATGAGACAGCGTAACACACCATCAATAGGGGTGGCTCAATGGTTAGCACACTTGACTCGCATTCGGGAGGACGACGGTTCAAACCCGCATACAGCCATCCTAATTTACGTTTCCCATGATTTCCCGAAAATTGCTTCAGGTAAATCCCGGGATGGTTCCTTCGAAAGGGCACGGCCGACTTCATTCTTCACCTTCCAAAACGCGATGGGAACGATGATCTTGCTGTTTGATCCCCTCCCTCAAACCATCTATCCGTCCGTAGCTCACGGCTCACAAATAACCCAGACTATATTCGTCCAGTATTTGAGAATACACATACTTTCAAACGTTTTCTAAACGTTACTCCCTGACACTTCTCACAGAATAATGAAAGGAAAAATTTATTGTTTACTTCACGGAGTAAAAGTTCAGCACCAGGCATTTTAATTTATTACATCTTTACTACTAACTATTTGCAGACAATATTGACATATGCCACTGAATGTACCTACATAACTATATCACTGTACGGCACATAGTCCAGGAGATATGACTCATAAAACTTGATATACGTGAAACGCATGTTTCACACATGTGAGTTCGATTCTTTAAGGAGTTGGGTGTGGGAGAAGTAATGGAGTGGGGTTGTGGGCTACTGACCAAAGCAGACGCGGAGCTTCGGCACTTGGACGATACCTAGCGCGTCGCCACTGAGCTCAGCGGGCAGAGGTAAGGCCGCGTTCCACTTGGCTGTCGTCATCGGAAGGCGCCGCGTATGCTGACACGCTACGTGGCCTTCTACCGGGAAAACTGTGGACAACTACCTGTCCCAGCGCGCGCATCGACCACAGAGAAATGTCGCCCAGTCAGTTTAACGTCTGCTGACAAGAATAATATGAAGATGAGTCGAAAAGGAAACTTAGGGTGAATTAGATGACGGTTACCTTGGATTTAGGAAAGGTAAAGACATCAGAGAGCCATTTCTCGCTTTGCGCTCGACAGTGGTAGCAAGATTTAAGATACATCGATAGACATTCAAAGGATTCTTCGACATAGGAAAATGGCTTGACAAAGTAAAATGGTGTAAGGTGTTGGAAATTATCAGAAAAATAGATGAACACTGTGGGGAAATGTGGGCAATATACAGGAAGCAAGAGGAAAAATAAGAATGATGGACGAAGAACGAGGTGCTCGGATTAGGAAGAATATAACACACGGGTGCAGTCTTTTGGCCCTGTTGTTCCATCTGTACATCGAAGTAGCAATGACGAAAAGTTTGCAAAATCTTGAACATGGCAGCAGTCAGCAACTGTAGGATTATGGATACAATGGGGATCATACAAACAGACAGCTGCACGTCGAACGTGCAACTGGTTGGCAGTATGATTCCCATTGCATCCAAATAGTATAAAAGTTCAGGAGTGGGATTAAAATTAAGGTTGAAAGGATATCAAATCGGTTTTGTGTGTGTGTGTGTGTGTGTGTGTGTGTGTGTGTGTGTGTGTGTGTGTTTGTGTGTGTGTTTGTGCGTGAGCGCGCGCGTGTGCGTTTGTACTGTGGCGGATGAGGGGGTGGCTGGTCAGTCTTCCCTCCTGTGCCAACCTCTTCATCTCGGAGTAGCGCTTGCACTCAACGTCCTCCATTACTTGTTGGGTATATTCCTGTCTTTTGTCTTTCCCTACAGTTTTTACCTATCTATAGCTCTCTCTAGTACCGTGGAAGTTATTCCCTGGTTTCTTAACAAATGTCCTAATATCCTGCCGTTCTTAATGTCAGTGTTGTCCACATTGTCCTCACCAATTCTGCGTAGCACATTCTCCTTTCAGCCCCCCTACCTTTCAGTGTGTGTGTATTGCGTATTAAACTGGGGACCTAGAAATGACGGGAGGCCTCACCCCGGCGTAGCCCTCAGTGGTTCACAATCCCACAACAGGACACAGCGGTCCACTCACACCACCGCCGCTCCACACCGAACCCAGGGTTATTGTGCGGTTCGGCTCCCTGGAACGTCATAACAGACGAGTGTAACCCCAAATGTTTTTTCGTGGTAGAGGAATTATGATGTACGCGTACATGGAGACAGTGTCTGCGCAGCAGTCGCCGTCATAGTGTAACTGAGGCGGAATAAGGGGAACCAGCCCACATTCGGCGAGGCAGATGTAAAACCTCCTTGAACACCGTCCACAGGCTGGCCGGCACACCGGACCTCGACACTAATAAGCTGGGTGTTTTTTTTTTCCTATTAGCCTTTTCTAACAGTCTGTGGCTAGTGTGTTTATTTTATTCTCTGTTCATTTCCTTCTGCGACATATAATAAAAACTTCAGGATAATAAGTACTTCAGGAGCTGTAGTGACCAGTGATTCTATTAGAGTAAGGACATTTTTATTTAGAATTCTGACTGTTAGAAGTCCACGTTGTGTTTAACTTTCTTGAGACGATCTAGGAATTGCATGTCAGCAAGCTCCAGATGCTCTTTCAGTATGTACTGAGGCGAAGTGAGGGTGTGAATATAGCTACATTATTTCTTCTAGGGGGTCAGTTTTGTTGTCTGTGCTAGTTGCATGTAATATCCCTAAGTTACCTTTAATTTTTGACACGCCGGGACTGTCTTGAGCGATGTGAATGGCAATCGCAAATTCACTAAAGTTTTTTTAGTCTAAAAGCATTCGTGTGTTCACGGTACCTGTCTGTTGGGGTAAGACAGGAAGTGAGGCAACTGTCATAAATTTATATACTCCTGATTTCTCAAGACGAAGGCTAGTGGTTTGGGAGCTGCTCCATATTTGTTTGCTCAGGTTTATTGGTGCAGAAACGCATTTGAACTCCCATCGTTCGGAATAGTTTTGCAATTTGGCATGAGATTGCACCTAGAAAAGGAGTGCCTGAAAATGGTTACTATTCTATTAATGGTTGTGAATTTACTGGAGGTGATTCTATAGCTTTAATTTTGTTATAAAGGCAGTCAATTATATGTGTTTCACATCCATTATTTTTAGCTACTGTTTTAATCATCTTGATGTAGTATGGATAAAATAACACTCTTAATGACCGTGCCGTACACAAGGCGTAAAGATAAATGTAAACACAACTCACGCATTTGCCCTGTGGTCGGTCTGACTGACTGCTACGTACAAGGCAGTATGAGGAGCAATCTATGCTTGTGGGACATGTGAATACCATGGTGCCAAACCCATCAGCCGTTACAGTAAATGGATCATGATGATGCCGCTGCTACCTTATTCAATCAGCTTCAGACCTCGTGAGGCGGAAAGGACCACGTTACAGCCCTCCCTACCTGTAAAAAAATGGAGTAGGTGCAGGGAATCGAACCATGGTTCTTGATACCAAATGTGGCGCTAACAATTTTTCCTTTTATTTACGTTCACCAACATTTTTTAACATCACTGTCTGCTAACAAGCATGCAAAAAACAAAAAGAAATATGTATACGGCAAATTTTTGACGATGGGTGATGAGCATGTGTGCCCCACGTATGCTCATCACCCATCGTCAAAAAAATCGTCTGGCTCGATTGCAGGTAGAGGTGGAGTAGGCAGAACTCGGCCACACGAGGCCTGGCCATGGTGTCCAGCAACCAACCGTCAGTCGGCAAGAAGGGGCAGTCAAAGAAGGAAATACTCAAATGTAATCGTGTGTAATAGTGGACGTAGGCAGGTGAGAGGGAAAACGGAAAACAAAGACAATGCGGTGCGCCCGCCGAGGGTTTGAAGTAAGGCGAGGCGGTGTCAGAAGTGTCCTCGCAGCAATCGGGCCAGCAGCGCCAGGCGCGTTCCAGCTGACCAGGGCAACACGCACAACCCCACGGAGGTAAGTGGCGAAATAGGCGCGGTACCGTGGAAGTCGTCCAGTCTCGACATGTGAATTCAGTAAGGGTCCAAATACAGAGTTACGATTTGACCTCTACTCCATAATGGTAGGCGACCGTCCGTCCTTTGACGCTCACTACCGTCTGACTCTCGGCTGGAGGGAAACACACGATCTCTGGGCGAATGAAAGGGTACGATTTGACCACGGATGGAGGGCGCAGAATAAACTGGCGACCGTTTGGCGCCATAGCGTCCGGTCCTCACCAACAGTGGTGCAGGTCAGGCGATGGGCTTATACTCCATCTAGTGACAGGTGCAGGAAATGAGTGTCCCGTCAAACCTGTCGCATGTAAACTCTAGTCAGTGGCGAATTTTCCGCAGACGACGTGATACGACGTCGCCCGGACTGAAATCGGGAAGTACAGTGATGAAGGCCGTGCCGTAATTTTGCTTCCTTCTGTTCCGTTCACCACGGAAATGCTGGTGATGAACAGCTTTGTAAACAGGTCAGGGGACTGGAGAGCCCCTCGTGCATACAGCCTGACGCATTAGTCCTGTTATTTCCCCATCGGGTGCTCCTCTCGAGTAAGAGCGCCCACAGCGCTACAGCCAGCCACGTTTCCATAACAAACAGCCCCGTCGCCATTTTGAGGTGGGGGGGCGCTGGGAAGCACTCTGCATGTGGTAGGGTCTGTGTCCCTGTCGACGCGAGCGCACATTTGCATTTGAAGCGCTTCCTAATTTGCATGTCACCGACTCTGCCACAAACGACATGCGGTCAGCCAATCTGGCATCCTAAAAGCTATTATGCACATGTGGGCACTCGTGGCAAATGCCAGGATGCTACGTGTGCAGGTGTCGAAGAAAGGAAGCATTTATTGCGAATCTCTCTCCCAGCGCAAAGTCCCAGCGACTGGAAAAAGGCGTACGTGACTCTCGTATATAAGGAGGGTAAAATTGCAGAGAAATATCCTTAACGTCGATTTCATGCAGAATTCATGTGCATATTTTAAGTCCGAATGTAATAAATTTCCTTGAGAGAAAAAAATCTTCTGTCCACATATCAGCACGGATATAGAAAGGATCGGTCGTGCGAAACACAGCTTGCCCTGTTTTCGGATGTTATCGCGTGAAGAGAACCATGCGTATTCCACATTCCTAGATTTCCGGAAAGCGTTTGGACAGCTCCAGATTACAATCTGTTAACGAAGGTCCGAGTGAACAGGAAAGGATTCTTAGATGTGTGACTGTGTGGAAGAATTTTTAAGTATTGTAATCAAATTAGGTTTCCTGGAAGACGGGTGTTCATCAGAGCATAGATAATATCAGGAGTGTCCCAGAGAAGTGTGGTGGAACCCTTCTGTTCTCTCTCTCTCTCTCTCTCTCTCTCTCTCTCTCTCTCTCTCTCTCTCCCACTCCCTCCCTTTCCCCCGTTTTGTGCTGTAGGGGGATACAGATTGACTCGGACAGAACTTATATTTGGTTTGAAGAGTGTCAGCTAGCTCTAGACGAGCAAAAATGTAAGATAATGAAAATGACTAGGAAATACAAATAATGCTCGAATACAATAATATTGATGTGCTGCTTGAAACAGTGAGGTCGATTATTCTCAGTTGGAATGTAAAAAATTTTCTTGAGACGGAGAAGATTCTGTCCACGAATCAGCACTATTTCAGAAAGCATCGCTCGTGTGAAACTCTTCGTGCATTTTACTCAAAAGATATATTAAGAAATATGGATGAAGGGCAACAGACAGAGTCCATATTTCTAGATTAATGAAAAGCATGTGACACCGTGCCTTACTATGGACGTTACTAGCATTTGGAATAAGTTCCCAGATGTGTTAGTGTCTTCAAGACTTCTAATCTAATAGGACAGAGTCCATCAGAGAGAAACGTATTGCCAGGAGTGCCCCAGGGAAGTGATGTGTATATGATAGGGTGAATAGCAGTTTGACAATCCTGTAACGTTTGAATACACTGTATGTAGTATGCAGCTAGACACCGTCACATAGATTAAATATTTAGGCGGAACGATGCTGATGCAAAGCGATTTGATATGGAATGAGTGCGTCAGGTTGGTGGTGGTTTTATTGAGAGAGTTTTGGGAATGTGTGGCTCATCTGTAGAAGCGACGGTATGTGGAACGCTAGTGCGACCTATTCTTGAGCAGTGTTGGAGTGTATGGGATCGCCAAAAGGTCGGATCAAAGAATGACGTCGAAGCAATTCATAGCCGTGCCGCTAGATTTGTTACCGGTAGGTTCGATAAACATGCAAGTATTAATGAAATGCTTAGCGAACTCAAATTAGAAACCTGGAGGGAAGACGAAGCTCTTTTTGCGAGACACTGCTGTGGAAATTTAGAGAACCAGTATTCAACGCGGACTGCAGAGCAATTCTACTGCCGCCTGCGTACGTTTCTCATTGAGTCGTCCTCTCACAGGACGTGAAAACGCTTACGGACGTGGCGCTGGTGACGCTCCAGCGTGGAATTCCACATTCCACTACAATGCTGGGCGTGAGATGAAGTATCTGCCATGTCAGATTTTTATCTCGAGGAGAGGGACGTGGACAGTGAGATGAGACATCGTTTTCTCCTCCCAAGCAGAACGTAGGAGCCACCATGTTATACTGAGTTAAACTACGTATTTGGTGGGTTATCTTTATCGTAGACTACTTGGTATGAATGTAAGCCGTTTCGAAGCATCAGCAAATTGAGGATCTCTCGAAAAGGCGTCGTTTTAGCGTCAATATTTTGTAATGAAATGACTAGAAATTATATATCGTTAGAAAAAGGCTTCCTGAGTTCTATATGTTTCTTGTGAGAGCTTATGTGCTACCGACGTTCTGATGCATTTTGTCATAGTTACATATCAAGTAATGACACTTGTAGATACAGTCTTTAGATAGTGTGTACTGTACATGGAGGCTTGGCTGCGATGTCGAAGCCATAGATTAGTAGAAAATGTCGAATTTAATAGAAGTATTACCTGCAGTACTCCATGTTATATATTAGAAACAATGTACGACGGTCGTTCAATACGTAATGCCCCACATTTAAAAAAATCCATTATTATACATAGAGAAACGTCCTTGTTGGTGCTTCACATTTGATGTTTGTTGTGTGAGCCGTTGAAGTTTCGAATAGTTCTGGCAGATGGCAGGGTCGTAGTACAGCGTCACGTTACAAGCAGCGTGCTGTTATTGAATACTTGTGTGCCGAAAAAATGGTTCAAATGGCTATGAGCACTATGGGACAACATCTGAGGTCGTCAGGTTTCGAACCTGCAACCGTAGCGGTCGCTCGGTTCTAGACTGAAGCGTCTAGAACCTCTCGGCCACACCGGCCGGCTGTTTGCGGAAAAAGAAACCGTGGCGAACACCCGCAAACATTTGTGTGGAGTGTATGGCGATGCCGCAGTTGATAGGAGTACAGTTGGGCGATGGGCAAAGAGAGTTACAGTCTCAGGAGATGCAGAAACAGAGCTCCACGATCAGCCATGCTCGGGACGTCCTGTCACGGCCACTGCTCTAGACATGCTGAATCGTGCGGATGTCATTATTCGTGCCGACAGGCGTATCCCAACTCGACAGCTGGGGAGAACACTTTGAAGATGACGAGAGTGTCAGTTATGCAGTGAAAACATGGCTACGCCTTTAGGACAAAAGCTTTTACCAGCACGGAATTCTCTTCGGCAACTTTGGCGTATTGCCAAAGAACGTGATGAAGACTACGTAGAAAAATAGGACATGGACAAGACATGTTGATGTATATTGTCACCAAATTATGACTCGTAACAATAAATATCTTTTGAGAAAAAATGTGGTACATTACTTATTGAACGATCCTCGTATTTGCACCAATTCTTGTTGCAAAGGCCAACGACTAGAACGTTTCCACAGTGACCAGAAGTCGTAACTAATTGCCAATCTGTCAGAAAGTAAACACGAGTTATGCACTGGAAGTTTTTGCTATTATGGACTTCAGTGTTAAATATATTTTTTGGATTTATGGACTGCGTCGTATTTGTATCTTGCCAGCAAATATCATTTTTAGTGATGATGAGCACATTCGAAAAGATCTCCTCTTCCGTTCAAATGAAGTTACGAAACGAATCTCTGTCTTGAAGTCTATGTGCTGTAGTACATACTTCAGAGTGATGGTAGTTAATGCAACATCGAGGAAACGGATATGATGCAAGCACAAACTGACATTAGACTTTAACTATATTCAATTTAAAACCAAAAATCTGATGAAAATTGAATAGAGTTAACGAATAACTTCTCCTAATATCTATGTCAGATCGTAGTGCAGCATTATTCGCTGTCGAAGCCATCGACGATTCCAGAATCTTCTTCGAGATTTCCTTCGACAGTCGCTAACATAGTTGACGCAGCTATTTTACGCTCGTATATTTTCCCATAGAAACTTTGTGATTTGCGCGCCAGATGCCGCTGACTGCCGCTGAAGATCATTGAGGTCTCAAATCGGGACGAGGACACGTTCCGTGAGATGCAGCAGGTCGTTTCAGAGCGTGCAACAACCATAACGGACATCGCGTCTGGCGTGCTTTGCAAAGAGAAACACGTCCTGTGTGAAGACGGCTACAGTAGCATAAAGATAAGATGCGAGAAATTAGCGCTTTTAAGGACGTTCTTAGACAGTGCTCTTTCCCTCTCTCTATTTGCGAATGGAGCAGGAAAGGAAATGACCATGCACCGTGCGGTAGCTTGCGGTGTATGTATGTGTGTAGGTGGTGGTGGTAAGTTCCTATGGGACCAAATTGCTGAGGTCATAGGTCCCTAGGCTTACACACTACTTAATCTAACTTAAACTAACTTAGGCTAAGGGCAACACACACACACACACTCACACAGACACACACACACACACACACACACACACACACACGGTCGAGGGAGGACTCGAACCTCGGACGGGGGGAGCCGCGCGAACCGTGACAAGGCGCCCTATACCGTGCGGCTACCCTGTGTAGATGTAGATGGTCTGTGTAGATGTAGGTAGCACGGTGCAGAAAGGCGTCGTGCCAAAAATTGTTAAAGATAATAAAAAACTTCAAATAGGTAAAAGGTGAAACTCCTTGTACGTTATACGCCACTAAAAGTAGATTCGCACTGTTTAGAATAGGTCCAGCGTATGTAAATAGATGTGCGACTGTGTACCGTGACTGTTTGATGTAACAAGCATCTGTGAGCAATACGTATATGGACATAGCCTTTTGCACAACGTGCTTTGTTTTTAAATATTTTAGCGATGACAAACCTTTTATAATGTGATGATTTCTATCCACTTCACATCATGTGTAAAATGAACATGTTTTACAACAAAAAGTTTTTAAGACTTGATGATGACGGCGAAATCTGTTGCAACTGTTTATATTTCATGCGATTTTGGCTGTCGAATGGTTTTTACAATTAAAGCACATCACCCTTCACTATTCTCAACATGAGAAAATTCAATCAAATGTTAGAGATTCTTTCTTAGGGTTCCGTTCCTCAGTCTGTAAAAATGAACCGTTATGGGATTGCTTTGTTGTCTATCTGTCTGTGCAACTGTTAAGAATCTTTTTTCTCAGAAATGAGGAGACGTATCATATTCATATTCGTTACATACTGAGATCTATTGTCACTTGTCGGCGTAACAATTTTAAGCTTCTAAGCCAATGCCACTAAAAGGTACGGGCGTTTACATCACATATTTTGATACTCAAAAACTCACTCATCAGAACCTTTAGGGCACTTTCCGTTAACTTAGGATCATGAAATTTGGCAAAAAGCCAGATTTCTCATTAAATGTTAAGGAAAACACTCAAAAATCGTTAATCTGTAATTATATAACACAAAAATATTTTTTCGTCTTTTTTTATCTTTTTGTCTGTTTGTCCGTCAGAAATATTTTTTTTGTGATTTTTAACCATCTGTTTGACTGTCTGTCTGTAAAGACCTTTTTTTTTTTCTCTGGAACAGGTACGCATATAAAGTTGAAATTTGTGTCACATAGTAAGGTCTATTGTCCCTTGGTGGTGTACAGATTTAAAGCTTGGACGCCAATGCAATGAAAATATACAGCCGTTTATGTCACATATTTCACTACTCATAAACTCACTCATCAAAGTCTGTAGGATACCTTCCATTGATCCAGAATCATGAAATTTGGCAAGAAGGAAGGTTTCACAGTACAAGTAAAGGAAATACAGAATTGTTAATTTGTAATTATATCACACGAAAAAACTATTTCTTTCGTCATTTGTTATGCTACTTCATACTTGAAATTAAAACATTCTTGAAAGTCTTAGAATCCCTGGGGGCGATATCTTGCCAATATAATTGCCGGTAACAGGCAAAACTTACCAATATCCTAGATTTCCGGGATGGATGAACTGTCTACATACATGATTAAGTTTGTACGGAATGCGCAGTGCGAGAGTCGTTCTCGCTTCCGGCCAGTTTTCCCCTGCGACGCGGCTAGCCTGCTCGCGAAGAAGACGGCTGTACCGCAGGCAGCGGACCTCCCAGGTGGCGAGCTGCTCGGCAGAAGAGCCCGCCTCTGGCGTCGTGGCGTCACGTGACGTGAGGGTAGGGCAGCCGCCATTACCGTCGGAGGGCCTCGTTAGGAGGCAAGCAGGGCCGCGGCCCGGGGCACAGGGGCCCTCGTAAATTACCGCCGGCACGCCGGACTCTTCACTGCCAACACACCCAGCTGACGCGGCAGCCCACCCAAAAACTTCAGCGAGTCACAACTGAGGCATTCTCCCTGAAGTGGTCGTCACGGAACTGTAGTAGAGTAAGATGATCCCTGACAGTTCTGAGCAATGTTGTCAGCTTTCAACTGTGAAGCGCTAATGGCTGTGGACGAAAACATTCCGTCTATAGTGCTGTGACAACACTGAGGGGTTGCCATAGAGACGTTTATAAGATCGCGTTAAGCCGTCAACACTCAGACCGTGCTGCCGAACGTCAACGTTGAGCGTGCTAAGTTCAACGTGCTGCTGAATGCTCATAAACGGTGTGACTTGTGCTTTCGGTACGTGGGCCCCAACGTGGTAAACGCGATCGCAACGCACTCCGGCGGCAGTTGCAGGAAGTTTCTAGCTCGTAAATCACACTGTTCACGAAATGGGCGCTCGTAAAATTCCCACGTTAGCTCTATTAAAACCCACATTTCCTCCACTGTCCACGAAAAGGAAAGTACCATGTCTAATTAATAAGGACACAGGCTTATAAAAGTTCCATTACAAACAGTGTGATACAAATTTGCAATACTTCTTCACTTAAGATAAACATTATTTCATCATTCCCACATTTTAGTAAAACCCCAAGGTCAGTCTTACTTGATCACTGTTCATACTGAGTAGCAGAAACTTTGCAACATGTGAATTACCAAGCGCAAAAGAAAAAGGAGCAAAATAGCTTTACACAAGTAGCGCAATGTGTCCTGTACATCAAGACAATCTAACACCCAAAGAAAAGTGAACTTAGATTTACATAACATCAAAAATTATAGTACACACTTATATTAAATTAATAATAAACTAACAGAACCTAATAAAAACGCAAACGTTAGGAAAAAATTATGTACTGGCGATTCGCGAACCACCTGTAAAAATTTCACTATTCCGTGACGCTACTTACCACGCTAAACCAACATCATAAGTTTAATTGCCATTTCTAGGATCTTACCAATCTTAGCACTTGCTGAAAGCTTTAATCGTAGCTATGTTACTAACTGAATTTTAATTATAACAAATTGTACCAATAACAATGCGTTTTGGGTGCAACCTCAGTGTATTGCTGCCTTCAAATAGCATACTCTCATAATATGCCAGTTACAATAATTCTTTTGCCACGAATATGATGTTTCTCATTATTTTATTGCAACGAATCGTAC
The DNA here is from genome assembly GCF_023897955.1 of Schistocerca gregaria. NCBI lineage: Eukaryota > Metazoa > Arthropoda > Insecta > Orthoptera > Acrididae > Schistocerca > Schistocerca gregaria. The sequence continues at coordinate 274,492,806 of NC_064926.1, forward strand.
AGTTAACAACTGGTTTTCCAGTGATTCTCAATTTGCTGGTGCTCAGAAACGGCATATATACGTGTAGGCTTGCCATCAATGATAATACGGCGCCTCACAGCTTTGTGCTGAAGGGAGATGGCGTGCTTGTGACGTAGGTGGCGTTGTGCCACCTCATTGGTCGACGCTCAGACGCACGCTTAGAATATCTAACATGCTAGATATTGCTTTGCACGTTCGGAAAGACTCCCGAACGTGCTATTCCACGCTATGACGTCAGAAACACGGCACGCTCAACGCTCAATGTTCGGATGCACGGTCCGTGAACCGACGGCTTTACGTTGTTGGTTGAGGCTGCCACTGTCAGGAATCAGCTTATGCCGACCTACCTTGAGGCAGATTTTGGCCATCTCGCCTACGTACAGCATTGCCAAGTTAACTTATCATAATGCACATGTGCCTCGTTGCGTACTATCAATTGCAGAAAACCTGGTTTCGATATTCTGAATCGCTTACGAGATATGATTATCGTTAACCTACCTGCCCGATTAACGGATCTGACATTCCACGCTCCGATCCGTAGAACGCCAGTTTTCTTTCTCCTGCTAACGACGTCCTCCTGAGTAGTCCCCGCCCGGAGATCCGAATGGGGGACTATTTTACCTCCGTAATATTTTACCCAAGAGGACGCCATTATCATTTAATCATACAATAAAGCCGCATGCCCTCGGGAAAAATTACGGCTGTTGTTTTCCCTTGCTTTCAGCCGTTCGCAGTACCAGCACAGCAAGGCCGTTTTGGTTATTGTTACAAGGACAGATCAGTCAATCATCCAGTCTGTTGCCCCTGCAACTACTGAAAAGGCTGCTGCCCCTCTTCAGGAACTACACGTTTGTCTGGCCTCTCAACAGATACCCCTCCTTTGTGGTTCGACCTACGGTACGGCTATCTGTATCGTTGAGGCACGCAAGCCTCCCCACCAACGGCAAGATCCATGGTTCATGGGCGAGGGTGGGGGGGGGGGGGGGGGGGAGGATCGAACACTTATAATTTGCAAAATGCAGACTTAGCGAGTTTGCTGCTTTATTCTCTCATCAATCATATTTATCTGTGCCTGTAATACTTTGCAAAATACAGAGTTTTGAAAACAGGTGAATAATTTGTACTAGCTATGTATATTTTTACTTCGATCTGTGGAAAAAGCCAGAAGCACTAACACATTTGAACTGTAAAACATGTATGATCATTCTTAAAGTTTATACATGCATGCGAAACATTTTTACTATGAAAAGATAAAACTATTCCGAGGTGAAAACATAAAATAGCGTAGGAGGTGAAAAGTTGTTTCGCATGAATAATGGAAAGTATCGTCGATGATGAATTGTGTTCCGTTGGACCTCGAAGCAACATCCAGAGAGAACGTCATTAAGAAAACTAACAAATTAATTTTTCTAACATCTTAATCATCATTATTGTCTAGTGCCAGCAACGAACGCGATCTTTTAACGAGAGACTGTGCGTGGCAGTGCGCCAGTCTTGCGTGCCGCCGCCAGTAATCTTGTACCGACGTCTCACATTAATAAAGACAAAATCTGTGGCGCATATCCCGCGACCGGGATACTGATCTGACACTGAGCGAGACAGCATAGTGTTGAGCACAATGGACTCGCATTCGGCAGGATAACACTTCAAGTCCCTGTACGGTCATCGAGGTGTAAATTTTCCATGATTTACCTAAATTGTCTAAGGCAAATGGTGGGGTGGTTCCTTTGAAATGGCACGGCCGACTTCCTTCGTCATCCTTTATTAATCCGAGGTTGTGCAACTTGTCACACCAATTTTCGCTTTTCTTTTACTAGCCTAGCTGTAGGTAGACCACTAGGCACACCCTTTCTTCGTCGTGGCACTAGGAAGCGGAGGTTGGCGGATCCATCGTTGTAGCTTCCATTTATTCCGGGAAAGATTCCGTCTCATTTCATAGCAGTTTGAGTGGATCTGAAGCCGTCACAGAGGGACTGAGACGAGAGAAATCCTCATCTCTATTGGGATATGAACCCGGGATCTACATCGCCTGAGCCTCGTGCTCTGCCTGTCAGGGCACCACGGCCATGGCTGGCATTAATACGACTGAGAATATTCCCTACCTCTCGAAGAGAGTATACTGCGCTGATGTCATTGCACCCACAGCCAAAACAACGATATGGGCTACACAAAAGTACTTATAGATTCCTTTAGGCCACCATTTCGCTTTACCAAACATGTTTATTCGTATCATTTTATGAAACGCAAGTTCGCCAAGCTAAACCGCAGGCATATTATCCTCTGTGTGCAATATATGCACAGTCCGCGTAACTCTCGAGGCTACATTATCCCTTCGTTTCATGAGAAATTTGCGTTTATTCTTTACAAGGCGAATAACGGTCGTTTCCGACCTCTCACACTCATCATCATCACGGATATAATTCTTGAGTTTCTCCCGGCGTATTTGATAATCAAAATATCCACGGGTGTACTGCCGGTCCAACGGACACTATAGACCGGCGGTACACCCGTGGATATTTTGATTATCACGGATATACTTTAGAAGGCGAATAACGGTCGTTTCCGAGCCCTCATACTCAACCTTGCGTTGTGACTGGGCGCGGACTTCTCTGGCAGCAGGGCGCCGTCCTGCAGTGCACTGCTCTAACAACTCCTGCGTACCAGCTTCTTATTGAAATCGTCAGTTTGAGTAAATCTACTCTTACCGTTTCTATCCATGAAGTGGTGAATTAAATACAGTATTCACGCTTACAGACTCTGAAGAAGTTACGATGCAGCTAACACGTTGCACTATTCCTTCTGAGACTCAACGTGCTTCTGCTGTCATTCTTTGTGTTTGGGTGAAGTTATTGTTCCGTCTAGATTCTTCATCATTAGGGTCCCATTTGATTCCTGTGGATGCTATTGATAGCAGGGACTATACTAGGCATGGCCTTCACCTCAATAGGAAATGGAAGGGAAAACTGTCTGGCTTGATTGCAGAAAACTTAAGGGGGGACACTGTCACAAGTGGTAAAATACCAGTGGTCACAGGTGTCAGAGGCGTGCCTTATTTAGGATAGGGAAAGGGGACAGAAGACGAGTTTTAAGAGAGACTGGCAGACAGACTCAGTTTGAGAAAATAGATGAACAGAAGTCAGATTTTAGCATACATTCTCCATTTAAACAATTTTAACAGAAAGTAATCACAAACTGCCAGTTCATCTTCACCAAAGCAGTTATAATCGCATTAGTATGCAGTATCAGTTATCTTTATTACACCAGAACATTCCGGGACTCAGAAATAAAGTTGATGAACTACTCATTTGTATCGATGAAATGAATTCATCTAACGAAATTGACATAATCTGCCTCTCTGAACATCAAGTGACCACTGGTATAGATATGTTAGACATTTCAGGATTTAAGCTAGCTTCCTACTTCTGCAGAGTAGATATGGAGGGAGGAGGAGTTGCCACATTTATTAAAAACTGCCATAAATTCCAGAACATTGACATTAATAAATTCTGTTTAGAGCATCATCTAGAAGCATGTGCAACAGAAGTAGAGTTCCATAACAGATCCTATATAATAGTAACTATTTACCGAGCACCTGCAGGAAATTATAATCTATTCATAAATCATCTAGAAGCTCTTTTGGGTTATTTAACAGTAAGAAACAAAGAAATTTTGATTGCTGGTGACTTTAATACAGATTTTCTAGTTCAATCTTCCAGTAAACATTTACTGCAGTTAGTAATGTTGTCTTTCAGTCTAACTCACACTGTAAACTTTCCAACTAGGATCACTAAATCCTCAAGGACAGCCATTGATAACATTTTTATAGACAAATCAAAGGAACAAAATCATATCATAAAACGTGTAATAAATGGACTATCAGACCATACATGCAGCTTCTTGTTTTAGATGTAAATTCTAAGCAGATTATCAAGACTGCTAAATCTGAGTACAGGAGAGTATTCAATCAACCAAAAATTGAGTGTTTTAGAAAACTGCTCAAAGATATGAACTGGAAAGATGTTTATAGTGCTCATGACATGAATGAAAAATATAACACATTCATGAACAATGTCAGTACCATGCTTGAAAACTGTTTTCCTCTAAATGTTACTCAAATTAAACAGAAGTCTATAATAAAACCATGGATCACACAAGGAATAAAGATTTCCTGTAAGGCAAAAAGGAAAATGTATCTGTCGACCAAGAATAGCTCCAATGCTGATGATTTAGCTAAATACAAGGAATACTGTAAAATATAAAAAAAAAGTAATTCAGGCATCTAAACAAATACACTACGAGAAGAAGATAGCAATGTCAGGGAACAAAATAAAAACAATATGGGATATAGTGAAAGAGGAGACTGGTAGAACCAGAAAGGAACAGGAGCAAATAGCACTAAGGGTAGATGACACATTAGTAACCGATGGGCATAGTGTGGCAAATCTATTTAACAAGTACTTTATATCCATTACTGATAGAATGGGATTGTCAGGATCAGTAAATAATGCCCTTGAATATCTGAAACTAGCCTTTACAAATAGCTTTAGGAACATTAATATGTCACCACATCACCAAAAGAAATAACTTCCATAATAAAATCTTTAAAAACAAAGCATTCTAGTGGTTACGATGAAATATCAACAAAGTTAATTAAGGCATGTTCTTGTGAGTTTAGTACAATTCTAAGTTACTTGTGTAACCAGTCAATTATAACTCGGACATTTCCTGACTGGTTGAAATATGCAGATATTAAGCCTCTATTCAAGAAAGGGGATAAAGAGATGCCATCAAACTACAGACCGATTTCACTTTTGCCAGCATTCTCAAAAATTTTAGAAAAATTAATCTACAGGCATCTGACCACAAATAACATATTATCAAGAACACTTCTGTGAAAACGAAGTTTCGAAAATGGCAAAGAATTCTAGAAATAACAAGCTATTGCAACGTAAGGAGAAAAAAACTGTCCTCCTGCAGAGAGCTAGCATTAGCATTCGCAACCATCGCCAGGCTCCGTTGGTCGTGGCGGAACTCCAGGTAGGTGACCAGTCAGTTCGTTCTGCCGACCTCTCAAACACACACACACAGTGTGACACAGTTTCTGATGGACGATCAGTTATTCGGTGACATTTAATGAATTCACGCACAGCAGCAAGTAAACGACATTGCGCGACGTGCAGAGACCGATCAACTGGCACCTAAACGATTTGTTACGCCAACAACCCTGGAAATGAATGCAAGTCCTGAAGTACAAGAAATGTGAGACGCTCCCATGGCACATTGTCGACGATAACGAACCAGGAAATTGATAACGGAAAGGGGAATGAGAGACACTCTTGGTAGAATGGCGTGTACTGGGAGGGCAGAATCGTCAACTGTGCCAATCGTGACAATACTAAGCAAAGCCCTGGTTCTACGCGAAGAATGGGAAGAAAAAAGTTGACGTGGACGTCAAAATAGCTTCGTTCATTTTAACCCATAGTCTATATAAAGGTTGTCAACATAACAACACGATTATGAGTGAAATGCGGTAGAGTGTTTACATGGCGTGAATATCGATTTTCGAAGCTGAAATCCTAGGGCCCAACCTATATTTCCAGAACCAACACTGGAATGTTTCCTTGACGAACTAAAAACTGTATTGGGAAATCGGTTTACACGAGACATGATTTGGGACCTCTTGTAAGTGTAGTGATAAAGAAAAAAACTAAGATATGTGAAGGCAGTAACTGTTCTCGAAAGAACAGATACTATTGATGACCGTGCAGCATTCTCTAGAATAAATGATAATTAATTGAAACTCTCATCTGCCGACAGGTGTTGTTGACAAACGTCGAGGGGGGCAGCTGGAAAGGTGTGCCCCGACTGGGACACGAACTTGGAATCTCCTGCTTACACGGAAGACGCTCTATCCATTTTTTTTTAATCTCATTTTGTACGCTATCGTTCGTTGCCTCTGCTCGGGGCACGTCGTTAGACACCCGTTTAGGTTCGTCGTTGATCGATTAACTCAGTTCTTTTATTACAGAGGGCAGCTAATCCTCTGACTGAACACGCTTTTTTTTATTTTTTAATATTATTTTGTTCGCTTTCGTTGGTTGCATCTGCTCGAGGCGGACGTCGAAAGACATCCATTTAAGTTCGTCGTTGACCGATTAACTCAGTTTTTTTTTTTATTATTACAGAGGGCAGATAACCCTCTGGCCGAACACGCTGAGCTACCGTGCCGGCTAACACGCTGAGCTACCATGCCGGCTGAGCCACTGAGGACACAGATGAATAGCACGACGGCAGGGACTTATCTCTTGCACGCTTCCCGTGAGACACACATTCCAAACCGCCCACAATTCTACATATGTAGAATATACAGTAGCATACGCATGCCTATACCAGTTTCTTTGGCGCTTCAGCGTAAAATTGATTTAAGTCAGTGTTTTTGGAAAGCCTGTGGTACACAAACATGCTGTGTATGAGAATATTGGGCAAAATCTTGTAGTATTTTGCGTGTACTCGTCAATAAATGATTGTGCTGCCCAGCGACTCGTTTCTGCAGAAAGGGTTTCGTCCAAGGTAGGATAAATAATTAATGAAAAACGCAACATAATAAAGGACAAGAATTTACACTACTGGCCATTAAAATTGCTACACCACGAAGATGACGTGCTACAGTCGTGAAACTTAATCGACAGGTAGAATATACTGTGATATGGAAATGATTAGCTTTTCAGATCATTCACACAAGGTTGACGCCGGTGGCGACACATACAACGTGATGACATGAGGAAAGTTTCCAACATATTTCTCATACACAAACAGCAGTTGAAAGGCGTTGCCTGATGAAACGTTGTTGTAATGCCTCCTGTAAGGAGAAGACATGCGTACCATCACGTTTCCGACTTTGATAAAGGCCGGATTGTAGCCTATCGTGATTGCGGTATATCGTGTCGCGGCATTGCTGCTCGCATTGGTCGAGATCCTTTCTGGATACAGAAAATGTTCGACTGCTGCCCTGGCTAGCACATTCTACAGATCTCTCACCAACTGAAGACGTCCGGTCAATGGTGGCCGAGCAACTGTCTCGTCACAATACGCCAGTCACTACTCTTGATGAACTGCGGTATCGTTTTGAAGCTGCATGGGCAGCTGTACCTGTACACGCCATCCAAGATCTGTTTGACTCAATGCCCAGGCGTATCAAAGTCGTTATTACGGCTAGAGGTGGTTGTTCTGGGTACTTATTTCTCAGGATCTACGCACCCAAATTGCGTGAAAATGTAGTCACATCTCAGTTCTGGTATAATACACTCCTGGAAATGGAAAAAAGAACACATTGACACCGGTGTGTCAGACCCACTATACTTGCTCCGCACACTGCGAGAGGGCTGTACAAGCAATGATCACACGCACGGCACAGCGGACACACCAGTAACCGCGGTGTTGGCCGTAGAATGGCGCTAGCTGCGCAGCATTTGTGCACCGCCGCCGTCAGTGTCAGCCAGTTTGCCGTGGCATACGGAGATCCATCGCAGTCTTTAACACTGGTAGCATGCCGCGACAGCGTGGACGTGAACCGTATGTGCAGTTGACGGACTTTGAGCGAGGGCGTATTGTGGGCATGCGGGAGGCCGGGTGGACGTACCGCCGAATTGCTCAACAGGTGGGGCGTGAGGTCTCCACAGTACATCGATGTTGTCGCCAGTGGTCGGCGGAAGGTGCACGTGCCTGTCGACCTGGGACCGGACCGCAGCGACGCACGGATGCACGCCAAGACCGTAGGATCCTACGCAGTGCCGTAGGGGACCGCACCGCCGCATCCCAGCAAATTAGGGACACTGTTGCTCCTGGGGTATCGGCGAGGACCATTCGCAACCGTCTCCATGAAGCTGGGCTACGGTCCCGCACACCGTTAGGCCGTCTTCCGCTCACGCCCCAACATCGTCAGCCCGCCTCCAGTGGTGTCGCGAGAGGCGTGAATGGAGGGACGAATGGAGACGTGTCGTCTTCAGCGATGAGAGTCGCTTCTGCCTTGGTGCCAATGATGGTCGTATGCGTGTTTGGCGCCGTGCAGGTGAGCGCCACAATCAGGACTGCATACGACCGAGGCACACAGGGCCAACACCCGGCATCATGGTGTGGGGAGCGATCTCCTACACTGGCCGTACACCTCTGGTGATCGTCGAGGGGACACTGAATAGTGCACGGTACATCCAAACCGTCATCGAACCCATCGTTCTACCATTCCTAGACCGGCAAGGGAACTTGCTGTTCCAACAGGACAATGCACGTCCGCATGTATCCCGTGCCACCCAACGTGCTCTAGAAGGTGTAAGTCAACTACCCTGGCCAGCAAGATCTCCGGATCTGTCCCCCATTGAGCATGTTTGGGACTGGATGAAGCGTCGTCTCACGCGGTCTGCACGTCCAGCACGAACGCTGGTTCAACTGAGGCGCCAGGTGGAAATGGCATGGCAAGCCGTTCCACAGGACTACATCCAGCATCTCTACGACCGTCTCCATGGGAGAATAGCAGCCTGCATTGCTGCGAAAGGTGGATATACACTGTACTAGTGCCGACATTGTGCATGCTCTGTTGCCTGTGTCTATGTCCCTGTGGTTCTGTCAATGTGATCATGTGATGTATCTGACCCCAGGAATGTGTCAATAAAGTTTCCCCTTCCTGGGACAATTAAGTCACGGTGTTCTTATTTCAATTTCCAGGAGTGTATATTTGTCCAATGAATACCAGTTTATCATCTGCATTTCTTCTTTGTGTAGCAATTTTAATGGCCAGTAGTGTAAATACCTTACTTTATAAAAAAACAAGATTTCCATATCTTATATTGCAGCTCATCATTTTAAACAATGAAAAATTATTATAGAGTTATATTTCGTTTGAAATACCTGCCAAAAATAAACGATAGTTTACCGATATGCCGATATTTTTAAATGTACAATCGGTGCTATCGTATATTACAAACTACCGATGTTAAAGCAACATTACATTACGTCGCAGCAGAGAGGTACCAGTCGGCCATTGTTCTCGGTGGGCGCCGTGTGTGGCGTCACTGCTGCATAACGTACGTGAGCGCCCGTGGCCAGCCCGTTACAGGGAGTGCCTCGCCCGACTGAGGCGTGACCTCGCACGCCAGCGCGCCGTGTCAAGCTGCGCACGTGTGTGGTGCGGCTGCCTGTTGCGAAACTGTTTGCGTCCGCCACCTCGAGTCGGCTCGCTTGACAGTCGTTCTTGCTGGAAACGGGTCAGTCGAACCCACCGATACTGTATATCGGCTTCGTCCCGTAATGTGACGGTGATGTGGTGTGTCGCGTCATAAGTGCGTAAATTGAGGGAGAATAGATTACTGACACAATTTCACAATTGTGTGTATTCGTCTTTTGAATGCAGATTCTTGCTGCTGCCTGATCTGTAGCGTAGCCTGAGGTCTAGGTTAGGTTGAATGCTGATAGTTTGGTTGTGAGTAGAGAAGCGGTATCGAAAACTTCAGTTAATCCACGGAAATTTCATGTGGATCTGAGTTCGTTGTGGCATATTACGAGCAGGTTTAAAACTCATTATAAATTCTAGAAAACAAGCGCAGTAGTACACTCGAAGTTTCATTATTTAGACGACTATAAAAAGTAAATGCGCGAAGTTTATGTGCATGTGTTTTAGCGACAGCTACCAGACACGTTTTTGCTAGTTTGTTCAAATTTTTTAAAATTTCAATATGTTTCGAGGTATAATCTCTTTGTCGGGTACAGTTTGCAACACGAAAATATCTAACATCAATACACATAAATTATGGCTTACATTTACTTAGTGCTTTTGAGCTGTTGTCTATATTTATGTAAGAAGTCTTGTTTACTACATTGTGAGACATTGATAGTATTGTAATTGATCATCATCTTGTGGTTCAGCATATTAACAATTATAATAATTGTGATAACTAGTTTGGACAAGAAGAGAATAGAAGCTTTCGAAATGTGGTGCTACAGAAGAATTCTGAAGATAAGGTGGATAGATCACGTAACTAATGAGGAGGTATTGAATAGGATTGGGGAGAAGAGAAGTTTGTGGCACAACTTGACTAGAAGAAGGGATCGGTTAGTAGGACATGTTTTGAGGCATCAAGGGATCACAAATTTAGCATTGGAGAGCAGCGTGGAGGGTAAAAATCGTAGAGGGAGACCAAGAGATGAATACACTAAGCAGATTCAGAAGGATGTAGGTTGCAGTAGGTACTGGGAGATGAAGAAGCTTGCACAGGATAGAGTAGCATGGAGAGCTGCATCAAACCAGTCTCAGGACTGAAGAAAACAACAACAACAACAACAACAACAGTAATAATGGTTAATTAGTACGAAAAAGTTATGCGTGTCGTACGAGAAATATTAATTGAGTGAATGCGCGTATATGTATTGGCTAAAAATAAAGAACAGGAAAATTTAAAAAGAAGAATTAATACTAGACACATAAAATTTAACAGTTAGACGCATTTTCAACACGGTTGCAATCGAAGGGCTAGAGGTGGAGAGGGGTAGCTAGTCAAATAAGGTAAGTCTTCTCCATTTGCTGCGACCGTAACCACCTTTTTTTTAATTTTAGAAAACAGTCGTGGAAAGAATGTGGAGTGTTTACTGCACTGTTCCAAAACAATTCTTCAGTTCCGCAAATAAGATGATGCGCTTGTGCAAATAGTCTTGCCCTAAGACACGGTCTTTTAAGAATACTTTTCCCCACTCAACCGAGGTGATCATCTATGCAACAGACAATTTACAATGAAATTTTCCACCTCTAACATTTTCGGCAGCCAAAAATACATGTTTCACTGCTTTCTTCACTGTCATTTCTCCGGCTTCAAATAATGAGTGTGTATGATTATACACTATGCGCAATTACCTGACTCTCCCTTATCAAATGCCGCAATGTAATGGATGGAAGTAATGCTTAAAACTATGCCTTCACTGTCATTCATTTATATAGGATGAATCACCTGAAATTTGCACCACAGATATTGGGGAAATGGAATGTGCTATTGATGTGCGATTTTCAGGGAATGGATAGTTAACCAAGGGTCTTATTGTCAACCAATAAACAGATTCCAATAACGCTTAGAAAGTGTATTTTTCTTTTTTTTATAGAAACGTAACATTTTAAATGGAGCAACGTCTATTGACATTAGCAAACTAAAAGTATGGTGAATTTGAATTTCAGTGGTGTTTGTTGCAGGATTTTAGTGAGAATCGTTTATGAGATATCATGTTTTGAGAAGTCTCCACACAGACACATGTTTGTGTCATTCAACCTGTATAATAGCAAAGTACGATGTTCTTATGTTGCTTACGGTGTGCGTGTGTGTTCCTTACGTGCATTGCGACTTGCTAGTCAGTCACTGTGTGGCAGACCAAGCAGTGGATGTGAGTGGACGAAGGGATTTACCAATGCAGAAAAAGCCGACATACGGAGGGTGGAGGAATAGCGCAGTTCGTTCTTGTACGGTGTGTGCAGCAAGATATCCCAATAGACGTCAACCGTCTCGCCAATCGTTTATCAGTCTCTTCAACCTGTTACGTGGAAGCGATACTGCAACGTCTAGACAACGTAACAGGAGGGAGCAAATGACTAAAGAAGAGGGGGGGATTAATGTTCTTTCTTCTGTCGCAGTTGATCCTCACGTTAACTCCCGCACAATCGCGCGAGGAAGTGGCATGAGCCAAGCAAGTGTCCTGTGCGTTCTCCACTGACATGGGTTCCATCCTATCACATCTCTCTCCATGGGCACTGAGACAGGATACTCCAGATGTATCATGTGTCATGTTTAGTGATGAAGCAACATTGATCAATCACGGCCAGGTAAATCGCCGAAACGTGTACTATTGGTCTGTGGACAGCCCCTGTTGGCATCGTTAAGTAGAATGTCAAGCGTCCATGGAATGCACACGTGTGGTGTGGGGTAGTGAACCATAAGCTCATAGGCTCGTTTTACATACACAGATTACTGAATGCGCACAAGTATCGCAGCCCCATAACATGCCATATTTCACGGATGCCAGAAGACGTTCCTTTGTAGACTAGGAGAAACCTGTGGTACCAACATGACGGCTGTTCAGACCGTTGTGCAAGAAGTACTTTAGAAGGCTTCACTAATTGTTTCCAAATCATTAGACTGGACACAGAGGACCTTAATTTGGCTGGCCTGTTCCCTGGATTTGATGCCTGTAGACTTTTGTTCTGTGGGGAAAGTTGAAGGACGCTGTCTACAAGGACATCCCAACGAACCCCAATATATGAAACGACGCATTACTGCAGCCTCGGACATCTCCGCTGAAACGCTAGCATGTGTGCAGCAATCGTTCCTTACCAGACTGGAAGCGCCTATTAACCCCTTCCGGTGGTCATTTTGAACACAGCTTGTGATGTTCAATTGTCTCGTTACTGGTCAGAATCCACACAACTAGCGTATGAACTTGTGTTGCTCTTTAGTGTGTGCTGTCGTAGGTATTGTGTTGGTGTGGGAACTTTTCTAGATACGATATCTCGTAAATGACTCACAGTAGAATCCTGCAACAAACACGAATGTCGTTCTGACGTATACTACTTTCATGTGTTAATGTGTTTATTGTTCCATTTGAAAAAGTATATGTTTGCACGCCCTCAGATTTAGTGGTAACAGGGCCCAGTGGACAGCATAAATCAAGCATGAAAACAGGAAGAAGGTGTTTCCAGAATGAGATTTTCACTCTGCAGCGGAGTGTGCGCTGATATGAAACTTCCTGGCAGATTAAAACTGTGCGACCGACCGAGACTCGAACTCGGAACCTTTGCCTTTCGCGGGCAAGTGCTGTACCAACTGAGCTACCGAAGCACGACTCACGTCCGGTACTCACAGCTTTACTTCTGCCAGTATCCGTCTCCTACTTTCCAAACTTTACAGAAGAGCACTTGCCCGCGAAAGGCAAAGGTCCCGAGTTCGAGTCTCGGTCGGGCACACAGTTTTAATCTGCCAGGAAGTTTCATATCAGCGCACACTCCGCTGCAGAGTGCAAATCTCATTCTGGAAACATCCCCCAGGCTGTGGCTAAGCCATGTCTCCGCAGTATCCTTTCTTTCAGGAGTGCTAGTTCTGCAAGGTTCGCAGAAGAGCTTCTGTAAAGTTTGGAAGATAGGAGACGGATACTGGCAGAAGTAAAGCTGTGAGTACCGGACGTGAGTCGTGCTTCGGTAGCTCAGTTGGTAGAGTACTTGCCCGCGAAAGGCGAAGGTCCCGAGTTCGAGTCTCGGTCGGGCACACCGTTTTAATCTGCCAGGAAGTTTCATATCAGCGCACACTCCGCTGCAGAGTGAAAATCTCATTCTGGAAACATCCCCCAGGCTGTGGCTCAGCCATGTCTCTGCAGTATCCTTTCTTTCAGGAGTGCTAGTTCTGCAAGTTTCGCAGAAGAGCTTCTGTAAAGTTTGGAAGGTAGGAGACGGATACTGGCAGAAGTAAAGCTGTGAGTACCGGACGTGAGTCGTGCTTCGGTAGCTCAGTTGGTAGAGCACTTGCCCGCGAAAGGCAAAGGTCCCGAGTTCGAGTCTCGGTCGGGCACACAGTTTTAATCTGCCAGGAAGTTTCAGGAAGAAGGTGTACTGGATTGTGAAAAAAAGCAAAATAAAAACAGTGAATAGTCCAAGAACAGGAAGTGCAATATAGAGCAGCTGTACAGAGAAATGGCGTCGTGGTTAAGTAGACGGTGTAGGTGCCACGCGGGCGAGCCTTGTTCAAACCTCCTTCGTGCCAACTATTTTTTTTTTCTCTGTTCGCGCCATTCAAATTTGTGTCTGTCGTGGCGTAACGTCCATTTGCAATAGCGAGGTGTAAGGTAGGGACCTATAAGGAAAATTGTTTCTGCACAACTACTCTATTAGCAGCCAAAAGGAAGTGGCGCAGCAGGTCAAACGAATCCTCCACCGGAAAACACGCCTGGAGTGTCATACACAGCATTGGTGACAGTACGTGTATCTTGTGACAGGAATGTCTTATCGACGCACCTAACTTGTCCGCCTGATGCGTGAGTGAGATATGCAAGGGCCCGATTTAGGTGTTAGTATAAAAGTGAAGGTGGTCACGCCCAAGAAAATAGTGAAAACATAATAGTTTGTCACATAAGCTGCAACAAATAAGCGCAACGGTTTCACAATCACACCGTTTATCTGTGCTCTTACAAAACATACATTTCTGAATTTTTCTGAAGTTGCACTCAATTTTGGAAGTCTTGATTCTTGAATTCCTTTGTTGTAACATAGTTCACGTCCGTTATTTGTTGTTTTCATTTCTGTGAGACGTCTATGCGATACCTCGCCTGCTCTCACTATTCTTAACATTTACTTGCGACAGTAACGTATTCTTACCACATGACTCATATCCTATAACAATGTTCAAATGTGTGTGAAATCTTATGGGACTTAACTGCTAAGGTCATCAGTCCCTAAGGTTACACACTACTTAACCTAAATTATCCTAAGGACAAACACACACACCCATGCCCGAGGGAGGACTCGAATCTCCGCCGGGACCAGCCGCACAGTCCACGACTGCAGCGCCTCAGACCGCTTGGCTAATCCCGCGCCGCTATTCTATAACCAATCTATAGTATGACAACTGCCAAGACTACAGAAAGAGAACAATTATTTCAGCGGCCTGATGGACATTTCATAATGTTGTGGAAACAGAAGTTAATGGCACGGGATATTTCTGAACACAGCTCGTCCGCTTGACAGTCGAACACCGTGACCACTTACTCACTACGACAGGGGTCTCCAAACTACGGCCCGCGAGAGTCGTCAAGCCGGCCCGCGTTAGCTGGCCGGACATCCCCCGTATCCAGCCCGCCAAATATTTGAGGTGGAACCTAAACTGCCAACAATTGAGTTTCGAGGCCTTTCGCGACCAATACACCGCGACATTGGCTCTCCTACTCGCTACAAGACTACATAACTAAACTTATTGTTGCGCCGCTTGAAATAACAATGCATTGACATACTCTACCTCTGTTACGTCTTGCAGTAATAGTGTTACTAACAATGATTTTGAGATTTTGAACTTTGCAGGACGCTTTCGTGAAGAATGCGCAGTTACATACTTTTCTGTCGAGGAAATTCGCCAGAATAAAATACGCCAGAATTTCGGTCAGGTACGTCCACCAATCAAAATTATCTAAGTAAATAAAAATCGTAATTCGTTTCAGTGCTGGCTATTCCCACAACCTTAGATTTTTGCGATTTCATTTTTCCTTTAGCCTTACATTACGGTGATCGTGAAGTGCTAGGGTGCTTTAATCCCATTAGGTAGATCTGGGCCCTTATGACTTTGAGGAGGAGTCAATGTGGCCCGCGGACTAAAAAGTTTGGAGACCCCTGCACTACGACGATGCTGTTTCAGGTTGCTGTTTATTGCACTTCTTCCTCTTGGACCGTTCACTGCTTCTATTTTTTTTTTCTTCTTCACAATTCCGTACGCCTACTTCCTGTTTTCATGCTTCATCTGTGTTCAGCTTTTGATGGGCTATCCACAGCGCCATCTTACCACAAAATCTGAGGGGAAGGGGGGGAGGGGGTGCGACGGGGAGTTTCCCTTGTAAGCATTATTACAATCTGTTGATTGGCTACCAATACGAGATCCCGACCACCAAATCATTCTATGAAACACACACATCAATAGCACTTTCATTTCCGCTGTATTTGCGGTGCAAATTTAATGACATCAGACGTGTTTCGCGAGGCATCTGGTGCTACATACGTGACGTAGATGAGCGTCGTGCCTGCCTACTCAGATATAAGAAGCAGAGGGCGGCTGCGTCCCTGGTCGCTCCTTAGCGACGTGCGCCGTGGGCAGCCCCGACTCCTGTGGGAGGAAGCGCGTGCCACGGCTGCCAACCTCCCAGCAGTGTTGCCAGCACACCGGCTGTTTTCTGTCGGGCCAGTGCCAGTCTCCTATGACTTGTTCCTTCCCCACGCCCTCTCCAGCCCCTCCGTGACGGTCCGAACCTAACGGCGCGCCGGGGGCTGTTCGATATGCGCGCAGTGTCTGCCCAACTGAATGCCCCTTTGTTGTACAGCGGGACGGCCATTGTCTCAGAGACCCGCCGTCTGGGAAGGTGCAGCAAAGCCACCACATTGCGCTGTGGCCTTCGACTGGAACGGGCAGCTCGTGACTGCGCCAGGCGCAATGCTGCCCTACCGTGACCGTTCTGCAATCTACCGCTGACCAGTCTGATTTGCATGCTCTAATTTTAGTTACACAGTTTAGCGCATGAAAAAAGTTGGACATGAAGAACTATAAGCGATTCTGGCCACTCATGTGTTCATGAAATACCACGTACATTAAGTCTATAGGACCCTTCTATCTTTGGATGGCCCAGAAGACATGAAATGACGACTGTGTATTATCCGGATTTGATCAGTATTGTTGATACATTGCTGATTTTTATGATGGCTAGTTTACGTAGTAGAATTAGAATTTTACTATGCATTTCAGATAAGCTATCGCTTCAGACAACCATGCGTAACACCAACGTACTGTAACCAGTAGTCAGAACAACAGTGTTTTGTAACATTTTAATTTACACCAGCTATTGGCCGACGCAGTCCCCCCCATATGTATATGCTACATATATTACCCCCCCCCCCCTCCCACACACACAAACACACACACACTCACGCCCACACACAAGCATTCATGCACGATGTACTGGATGTAAAGCCAACTATGTAAGCAAAATTTTCAGAATGCTTAGAGGAGATAAAAATAAACGCTTTTTTGTCGTAAAAAGCGTCACAGATGCACCTTTTCCACCCAAAGGGTCCACGAAGGATTTGACGCTAGGGATATTCAGGAACGGTGTTCAAGTTGCCGAGTGGCGATATTGCTTTATAGGTGTTACTGAAAGTTTCGTCCGGTTACAGTAATACCCGACTGGCATCTGTGTGCATTGCTTAATACACTCAAAACAACAAGGCGTTTCACGAATAACGGCTGCATCATCAGCCAAACGTACAACCAGCTCTTCTGGAGAGCCTGTCAGCGTCTCATACAGCAAACGCTCCCTTTCTTGCCATACAAGGAAATCCAGAAGAGCTCAGCAACATATCTAAAACAGTGCTCAGGACTCGGCAGTTTGAACACCATCTCTAAACGTTACCAGCATCCAATTTTTCATGCACCATTAGCGGATGTGCACGTGTGACATTTTTCTCACATAATGTTTTACTTTAGTGAATTTCACATTCATTTCCATATGAATCCAGCAGAAAGTTTCTCATTCTCTGCTGTTTTATAGAATGCGACCCTAGAGAAGACGTTAAATGCTTGTGTGTTATTCAGCCGTGCGGCATTATCTTTGAGACGCAAGCACGCTGACAAAATTGTTGACTCGTTGCAGTGCTCATTCTCGCAACCTGGTTAAAGTATTGAACAAACAAATGAGAGGCAAATATGTTTTTCAAGTATTTCAGTTCAAACGGAAGAAAGACAGATCGGGGTTTAACGTTCCGTCGACATCGAGGTCGTTGCAGAAGAAGTGCAAACTCGAAATGTTTCAAGGATGGGAAGGTAAATTGCCCGCACCATTTCAAAGGAAACATCCCGGCATTTGCCGGAGCTATTTAGGAAAATTACAGAAAACATAAATGTGGATGGCCGTACGCGGATTTGAACCGTTAACCTGCCGAATGCGATCCAGTGTATTAACCACTGCGACACGAGCTCGGTATTTCAGTTCAATCAAATACAGTAAAGAAATACCAAAAAGTCATTGTCTAACATTTTTACGTCATTGCTTCTCATACCTACCCTCACCCCTAGGTACAGTAGGGATATAATACTCCCACAGCATTTTTATATATGAGTCATGTTTATACCAAAGTTGATTGAAATTGCTTTAGTAGTTGCAGAGCTATGCATCTTTGTCACCACCTTTTCGGCCCAAGCCCAACCTCTATGGGAGGTCGGTAGTCCTACCGCCACAGTGCCTCTTCCCAGGTAATAATTGATACGTGTACCAAGTTTATTTGAAACCAGTCTAAAGGTTTAGAAGATGTGGAACGTACATGAATACCCAGTTGCGATAATTTTTAAAATACATATATACAGAAAGATTATATAGATATAGATTAGGGGATCTCTGATCGTATTGTTCTTAATCCGTAAACATGCGATCTCTTTTGTGTGTGTGTTGCTTTATGACATTTTGCATTCTAATGGTGACACAAACAGCATCATCTCCGAAATGTTCGCCAGCTGTACTCAGTAACAATTCCGTAAACTGTGTTCATATCCTTCCGCATTTAGCGTTTTCTTAAGCAGAATGGCGGGACCACATTGTAAACACGAAGAACACCACCTCTTCTCTACTTCACTCCTGGCACAAAGCCTTCTCCAGCTTTTCCTCAAACCCAACAGAGTATTTCGTGATTCATTAGAAAAAAACACTAGTTTCGTGTCACCCACTGGAATGAGATTTTCACTATGCAGCGGGGTGTGCGCTGATATGAAACTTCCTCGGAGATTAAAACTGTGTGCTGAACTGAGACTCTAACTCAGGACCTTTGCCTTTGGCAGGCAAGTGCTCTACTAATTGAGCTACCCAAGCACGACTCACGAATCGTCTTCACAGCTTCAATTCTGGCAGAACCTCGTCTCTTTACCTTCCCATCGTCGCAGAAGCTCGTCTGCGAATCTTGCAGAACTAACCTGCTAGGAAGAGTCATATCAGCGCACACTCCGCTGCAGAGTGAAAGTCTCATCCTGGAAACACCCCCCAGGCTGTGGCTAAGACATGTCTCCGAAGTATCCTTTCTTCCAGGAGTGCTAGTTCTTCAAGTTTCGCACAAGAGCTTCTGTGAAGTTTGGAAGATAGGAGACGAGGCACTGGCAGAACTGAAGCTGTGAGGTCGGGGCGTGAGTCGTGCTTGGGTAGATCAGTTGGTAGAGCACTTGCCTGCCAAAGGTCAAGGTCCAGAGTTCGAGTCTCGGTCGGGCACTCAGTTTCAATCTGCCAAGAAGTTGCGTGTCACCACTGTCCAATGGCGTCGCTCGTCCTACTCCATTCTTTTTACCTTCCTAAGCATATTCACTGTGCTGGAACTCACGAGTGATTCCTCCCTCTGATTTATTGCGACATTTTACAGCCACCCTCCGCAATGGTCGACGGTCCCTATCCGTCATTACATGAAGTCTTGATTTAGCCGTGGTTGTTTCTTAGTGTTCCCACTGCACCAGCAGTCGTCTTGGACACCTCTAGATGGATTTGTTACTCAGGTGAAAACTAAGAACCAGCCACGTTTGAAGTCGCTGAGCTTTCCTGAGCTACCCATTCTGATACCACGGCGTCTCTACTGACAACACAATATCCTCGCCTATTTGTACGCTGGTGGGTCCGGTTCTCGTGACATCTGTCAGTCAATTACGCATTACGTAGGAGCTTCTGGATAGTGTGTATGTCGTAACTGCCAGGCTGTACCGAAGTTGTATTTAATCTTATATCCACCCGTGTATCTGTGTTGCGCAGTTCAGCGGTTGCAACAAGGCGAGGGCACCTCTTATACGATAATGCCTCGTGTAGAACTGTGATGATCTAACCAGGTCTGCGGTTGAAGACAACTGTACATTAGGGAACCCTTGACGGTCGTTCATTGTAAGTGATCACCTAATGCCTTAACTAGCTCATGGCCAACTTCCAGGGTCAATAACATCCCACAGAGATCCAGGTGGCGTAGTGGTTAGCACACTGGACTCGCATTAGGGTGGACGAAGTTTCAAACGGGCGTCCGACCATCCTGATTTAGGTTTTCCGTGATTTCCCTAAATCACTTGAGACAAATGCCGGGATGGTTCCTTCGAAACGGCACGGGCGACTTCCTTCCCCATCCTTCCCTAATTCGATGGGACAGATGACCTCGCTGGTTGGTCCCCTTCCCCCAAATCAATCAATCAGTGCTATGATTTTCTGCACGTCGTAAACTTACTAGGGAGAAGAACACCTGCTTCCACGCTCATGCCACTTGACGTCTCCTTCCCATGACGTGGAAACGAAACAGAATCAAGAATAAACTAAATTTTTAAAGGAATTGCTCAAGTATTACAATTGACTGCGTGTTCAATAATCGCAGCACTATGCGCAGAATTACTCTGATACTGAATCTCTGACCATTAGGCATAACATGATACGGAGAATACCCACAACACCACTGTAATGCAAACGAGCTTGAAAACTGGAGGAGCGCAGGTCATTGTCTGGGCGTGTACTGCACCTAGTAAGGAGGTCTGAGTGTCAACGTCGCTGTTTCATTATTCAAGCGTCTCTAGCTGTCGCATTTAAGAGGCTGTGTAGGCCTCGTTCATTGCCACCTACCCACAGGAAACTCTAAAATGGAGGAGGATAACTCACTTTACGAGCTGAAGCTCTCCGTTAGTCAGCTGAGTTATCTTGTGCAGAGGAAAAATTGCCTGTAACTCGCCGATACGTACATGAATTGTACATACAATCATTTATGTAGGGAACTGCATACTCTTTCCTTTATCCAAGGACATAAGCACGTGATTTTTTCTTCTTCCTTTTATCTGTGTTTGCAGTTTTGAACGTGAAAACTAGAGCCAAACGTTTCAACAACCATAACGGTAACAGACTAGTTGAGTTAAACAGTACGTGCAGGATAAAAGTTTTTCGTTTAAGCCGGCCGGGCAAAGTTTTTCGTTTAATGCGTATTGCATTTGTTGTGACGATAAAACTGAAACGCCATTTTTAGAAAGGCGTTCCAGAAAATTTGATGTTTTATAGGCACGGAGAAAACAAACACCCAGAGGATGAATTTGTCCAGTGGTTCCAAACAGTATGAACTGCAATGTCACACTTTTCAGGAGGCATAGTTTGCTCTAAAGGAGTATGATTTTTATGCACAGACAAAGAAGGAATCAAAAGCAAGTTATTTTGACCAGGAACTGACCAAACGCAATGCTCATATCGTAGTCGTAGTTCTCTTACGCCCGTTTTCCCACTCTTGCTTGCTGTGGCGCAAATATTCTCCAATGTTCTTGAGAGATCACCCACACGTGAAAGAATCGTAGGGGGCAGAGCACTTCCAACTTCCTGCAGCACAATAAATTACTTTCCAGTCAATTTACCATCCAGATTAACGATCAGCAAAATTGTACATGAATGCGTTAAGGCATTAAGGCATAAAAAGATATTCCATTATGAACAATGGGATAAAGTTGTTTATCTCATCTACAAATTTTCGTTATCTTACGTCTTCCAATTCTATAGCATTGTTTCAAGCTGTGCAACCATCTGCCTCTTCCGCTGAAACAACTGCAATTGCGTCGTGCGCAGTTTGACGTGCATAACTTAGCAGGTCACTATCATGCACATCCTGCAAACTATATCGAGCATCCTTGAAACGCGCGAACACTAGTTTTTGTAAAAGGTGTGCCTTGCCCTCCATTGAATATCCTTAGTTTTTCTTATGCACTATACCATCATATTGTTGCGGACTTATTCGAACTCTGTTCATAATATTTCTTTTGCTATGTTTCGGATGATCTTCCGTGTACGTGATTATGTTCAGTACCTGCCCCTTGGACAACGATTGTCCTTTAGTACGCTCCACTGGAGACAGAATTTGTGACTGCCTGTCCGACGAGGATGATAAACTACATGGTTCGACACCTGTTTCAATATCACTTTCACTTGTTAAGCACGCGTCGTTGTACTCTTCACGTGCATTGTCCGCACAGGTGAGTGTATACGACACAACACACTCCACAGAGTCATCCTGTAGAAACGCTAATATTTAAAGTGTCACTTCTTTTTCACACTGTGATTTTCCTTGGGTTCCTTTCTGACGAAATGTCAACTTCGACAACTGTTGTTGTAGATACAATGTAATATTTGCTTTGTTTATCATTGCCATTGCTCTGGTCTGCATCAACACCTCCAGCACTGTAGCATTGTTGTGAGTTACTTGTCGGCTGCCGGCCTGAGTGGCCGAGCGGTTCTAGGCGCTACAGTCTGGAACCGCGCGACCGCTACGGTCGCAGGTTTGAATCCTGCCTCGGGCATGGTTGTGTGTGATGTCCTTAGGTTAGTTAGGTTTAAGTAGTTCTAAGTTCTAGAGGACTGATGACCACAGTCCCATAGTGCTCAGAGCCCTTTTTTAACTTGTCGGCTAACCAGTTAAACTACGCTTCGTAACCTTATGCTGTACTTACCATTGGATACCTCCAGTACCGCCCCCTTTTACCATTAGCAGCCAATGTTGTGGTTGCATGGTAGGCAATATGTGGGGCATTGGACGTCGTGAACAGCGGGCTTTTGCGTCCTCGCATTCAATGTGTTTCTTGTAAGTGAATTCGAACGTGGGCCAGTTGTTAGTCTCGTATGTTGGATGCTTCCGTAAACAAGATACCGAAGTTTTCTACGTTTCAAG
Source organism: Schistocerca gregaria (assembly GCF_023897955.1). NCBI lineage: Eukaryota > Metazoa > Arthropoda > Insecta > Orthoptera > Acrididae > Schistocerca > Schistocerca gregaria. The sequence goes on from NC_064926.1 coordinate 274,515,289, forward strand.
AAGCACCGTACCGAAAATTTATACAGCATATAGGGAAAACGGAAATACGGCATCCTCTAAGTTACAACGTAGACGAAAGTGCAAGTGAAATGATCGTGACTCGCGGTCATTGGAGAGGACTGTGACGAAAAATAAGATGACAGTCGCTGCTAACGTCGCTGAAGAACTGAACGTCGCACTCGCGTACCCTGTCAGCACCAAAACAACACGAAGGGAGATCCATAAGCACGGAGCTGTAGGGCGAGCCGTAATTCTAAAGCCACTGAGTGTTGCAAATACCCGTGAAAGGAATATTTGGTGCCGAAAAAATGTTCAAATGCGTGTGAAATCTTATGGGACTTAACTGCTAAGGCCATCAGTCCCTAAGCTTACACACTACTTAACCTAAATTATCCTAACGACAAACACACACACACCCATGCCCGAGGGAGGACTCGAACCTTCGCCGGGACCAGCCGCACAGTCCATGACTGCAGCGCCTTTGGTGCCAAAGCTATAAAACCTGGACTATGGGGCAATGGAAGAATGTCTTTTATTCGGATGAGTCTTGCTTCACACTGTTTCCAACTTGTAGCTTAGTTTATGTCTCAAGAGTGAAATACGACGGTCGTTCGGTGATGATTCTGGCAGCCACAGCTTGATATTCTACGAGCCTTATGGTTACTCTGCATGGTCGATTTACTGCCAAACATTGTGTGACAATTTTGGCTGATCAGGTCCATTCCATAGTGCAGTGTCTGTCCCCCAATTGTGTTGCTTTGGTCCAAGACGATGGAGCTCCTGTTCGGACAGCTTTCATCAGCAACGATTGGTTTTGTGAGGCTGAAGATGCATTGTCACATCTCCCTTGACCACCAGTCAGCAGATATCACTATTATTGAGCCTTTGTGGTCTACTTTGGAGAGAAGTGTGAATGACCTCCATTCTCGTTTCTTGAACTTACCACTATTTTGCAAGAAGTATGGTATAAGATTCCCTTAAAAACCACACAGGACCTGTATTTATCCATTGAGACGACTGCAAGCTGGTTTGAATAGCAACGGGCTTAAAACATCTTATCAGGCGTGATAATGTGTTGTGTTTATGGTGTTTCCATACAGGGTGATTCACGAAGATATGCAAATATTTTAATATGTTATTCTACAAGTAAATCTAAAGAAAAAAGTTCATATAAACATAAGTCCGCAAATGTTTAGTTACGAACTTACGGCTAATAAAAGATTTTGTCTGAAATTTAACAACTTCGCTAATATGAAGCCATCGCAAAACTGTACGAGATTAAATTGAAGTGCCATTTGTTTTTACTGGTGTGGTGAATGTAATAAAGCAAGTCCCAAACGACAAAGTCAGTACATGTGAGGCATTACTTGGAAAAAAAAAATTGGAAATTTGTGGTAACGTGTTACGGGACCAAACTGCTGAAGTCATCGGTCCCTAAGCCTACACACTACTTAATCTAACTTAAACTGTCTTACAACACACACATCCATGCCCGAGGGTGGACTTGAACCTCCGACGGGGGGAGCCGGATTACTTGCTCGCATTGTGAATGCAATACACGAAATTAAAAACAACCCTGTGAAGCCGAAACGAGCAACAAAATTTGTTCATACACGTGCAGCTAAATGCATTGTAATCGGTGGAGACGTTTTTGAACATTTATTGTGAATGTATTGTGAAATTGTATGTACGCTGTACAACTTCCTTAACAATGAACTTTATTTTTTCCGGTTTAACATGGATTCACGTGTGCTATGGTATTAATAAAAGCCGATTATCTGACACATTCACACAGTTTTAGTTAATGTTATTACCAATATTTTTTTCAAAATTAAATTCTCTACAACTTCTGTTGAAAACTTGGTGGAATTGTCTGGAATTTTAAAAACGAATTGGACCAAGTAGTTAGTAAATAAAAAATTTTACGAAATTACTTCTTTGCTTCTCTGGATTTTCTGGAAAACTACTGCAGATACACGTCTGGGACATGTTTTATTAGATTCACCAGGTAAATAACAACAAAATAAATGGAAATCGTGCTTTACTTTAACCCCGTACAGTTTTGCGATGGCTTCATACTAGCGAAGTTGCTAAATTTCAGGCAAAATATTTTATTAGCAGTAACTCCGTAACTAAACATTTTTCTTTAGTTTTGCTTGTAGAATAACATATTAAAATAGTTGCATATCTTAGTTAAACGATCTGTATATATCGCGAAGAGACCGTGGTCATAAAATTAGAGATTGGATTTCACACGAAAGCTTACCAACCATTCGCCACTGGAATACAAAGGGAAGGTGGGGGGAGAGGGCGGAGGGGGGGGGGGGTGTTAGTGATATAGTGCCAAAGGTATCCACCGCCACACTCCGTAAGATGGCTCGCGGAGTACAAATGTAGGTGTATATTCACTCTCCTGACACATCGTAAATAAGCCGTGGATAGCAAGGATAAACCACATGGGTCTGGAGACAGCCTCGCAGATAGGGAAACCACATCTTGTGTGTTAATAAACCGCTTCAGCTCAACTCAGTTCTTTTTAGGTCTAACGTTTTACGTATATGTTCAACTGCAGATGTGGCTCGTAATGCCATGACAACAGTCTTAATAAGGCTGATGCGGTTTATTAATACCCAAGGAAGGGTTCTGCAATTCCGTAGGAGCTCGTTGTTTAACGCAAGCCATTACTCTTTTATCATTTAGAAATCACATATTTACAAGCAGAGTTGTTTGGGAACTGAAGCTACGTGACAAATTAGAACTGTGCGCCGGTCCGCAACTCTTACTGGGAACTTATAAACTTTCGCTGACAATATTCTTACCGTCTGGCATACCCAAGAACGACCAACGACCAGTGCTCACAGCTCTACTTCCGCCAGTACCCCATCTGCTACATTCCAAACTTCACAGTAGCTCCTCTGCATACCTTCCTTCAGTGAAGCAGATGAGGTACTGGCGGAAGTAGAGCTGTGTTCCGGCTCGTGAATTGATATCAAAGCCGGTAACAGTACTACAAGTTCCGGATTCTAATCGCGGTGCGGCTAATCTGCAACAGAGTGTAAGACTAATTCGAAAATGACCGTAAAAGAATAACGAAGAGAAGCGTGATATGGACATTTTTTTCGTTTTCCTGTTAAAAATGCGTTGCTGGTGTTGTTGTTATATTGTAGTAGCGAAGTACAAATACAGCTCAACTATCGCTGTCCTAATTGATCTTCACTGTGGGAGAATGTTGCTAAGAAAAACAGTTCGGCGGAAGCTACATTCCACGTTTGTTATCCTCCCACATCTGAGGCCTTCTTAGTAATTCGCACGGCTGCACTAACGTCCCACGGTCGTCAAGGCTACCCTAATTGACGCCAAGGTCTCTGGGCCAGTGTCGTTCACACCCAGCTCAAAGTCGAGTCTTTCTTACTCGCGATTCTGACCTTGATTTCGTTCTGTTTGTGTTACGTCCACCACATCCTGTTAATTGGGAGTTCAGCTGCTATTCCGGTGATTATCAATGGGGAGCCAGCACACACGGAAGGTTTCCTCGCAATCATTTGTCTACGAAATCTGTTATTAAGCAACAAATCATTTTTTTTTTAATTTTATGAGGGTACCGGTTTCTCAAAAATAGGGCTTCAATTTTACAGCAATAAACCTCATCGTCTTGCACTGGTCTCTGTCATGATTTTTCGTTAGCAGTAACTTAAATTTCTTCGAACACTTCGCAAAATATTCAGCGTCATTAGCAAATCAAAATCAGTTAGAGATGTAAAATACCACTTGTTATTACTTAACAAAACCAATAACTCATTAGCAGAATTGTAAATGGACCCACTTCACGCACGAGGGAACAATTATCTTTAGTGAAAATCTTGGTTACAATTGGATCGATTACTCTAATTTAAGGTATATTTTCTGAAATTCTATTTTATTAAATCAAAATAGTTTCCGCGAGTAACCTGATCGACAAGTTCAAACAATCTTGACAGGTCTTTACATTCGAATGCCTTCGAAAGGTATACATATTGGTGGCGCTGTTTCTTGGTGGCTGTTCGTTAGCTATGTGAGCACTGCCTCGCATTCATCATAAACTTTAGAACAGCGTCATACTAGGGACGGAGTGTCTTCTTTCTGATACTGCCAAGAACTTTATTCAATCACGTGACTGTATTATTTACATTCTTTTTCTCTCACGGCGCTACTCGTTAGTGTTAGCGATTTCAGTAATGCATTGTCAGTACTGGATGTCCCAAACCTGTAGAGTCAGTCATATACAGAAGGCAGATATATTAAATTGAGCGTTTACAGTTATGGAAGCAACGGCCGAAAATTAACATTTAACATAGTGAGAGGTGTTGAATGCCTATAAAGAACGCATATGTTGTGGCGTCGCAACTAGTGCGAGCGCACAGTTTTCTATCAAATATTTACTGTGAAATGTAGACAGACTGTAAAGTAGCCATCAGATTAGCATATGTGCTGTAGCGGGCAGATTACCGGTGTCCGTTCGTCTGACGTCACGACCATATGGCATGTCTGTACCGTGAGAATGTAAGACCTGTGCGCTAACTAGCCGCGTGTATAACGTGGAACTTTCATCTTTAATAACTTCTAACTGAGGAACCTGAGGAAATTAAAAGTTAATATACTAGTTTCTGTTATGAATAAAAATAAGTCATCCAAATTTGAGCTTTGAAACCTGCATATTTTGGAAATTAGAAAAATCTTACAGAAAACGCAAATTTCTACAATTTTCGAGTCTAAATAAATACCATTATGTATAGATCACCTTCAGTGACCATCCAACTATGAAACAAAATCACCTTCTGTGCTTTTGTATTTATTTTGGGAATTTTACTTTTAGAAATTCACCTATAACTTTGTTAAAACCATAAATGTTTTGAATTTTTGTGAACAGTTATTTTATATGAGTAGGTGAGAGTGAATGAGTGTGCCTGAGTGAATGAAAGAGGGACATTCGCCATTCTTTGCAAGTGTATAAAATCTAGGTTGGAACTCGCAAGTGTTCAGACGATGTAACCGTGGGAACAGAGTCGCCAGTGGTTCCCCATCTTAGTGAATGTCGGATGTCCAAGAGTGTATGGTATTGTACAAGCAGCCAGAACGTTCGCGAGTATTTAAATAATTTCTGGAAATAAAGTAAAGTCTAGTTTTCCTTTCGGTTTGTTAAATTATACAGTAAATTTTGTGTAACAAGAAATCATGACGTAAATGATTCAGAAGTCATGACTGGTGCGTGCTAGATTTTGGCGCGAGGCGCACCCAAAGAGTTAATTCTGATTGGCTGTGTGATGTGTGAGCCAATGAGATGCGAGGACGGTTAGCAGACTAGGAGAGTGAGTCGCGAGTGGATGAGGAGTCGCGAAGGAACTGTGATCGAGAAGAGACATGCTTGATGTGTCCTCGCGAATAATGTGTAAAATGAAGTCATAAAACGGCTTCATCGGTTCGGTACTGTGCGATTTGAGACTGGAAGAGTCCAGTAACGCGTAGTGTGAGTTTGAGCGAGTTGTGACTTTTCGTTCCGCGAAAGACGCGAGTAACTTTAATAATTAAAAGCGTGGCGGTACTTCGTAAACTTTTACTAAGTGCTTATGGCGAGCATTAACGTTAAAAAACGAACTATTATTGAACATCGACTGCAAACGTGTATGTTAGAAAATCGTCTGTGTTGCAGTTAAGTAAATTCCGTAACTTTGAAAGCTAATTCTGGCGGGGTTTGAGTGTGGATAGAATTGTGAACTGAACTTTCTTCAAACGTAGATTAGCGGGCTGATGATCAGGCTTAAAGACAATAAAGAGCTTAAATAGAATTACCAACTTCGCGTTCTCGTTTGAGTAAACAATTACTACCATTCCAATAACTCAATTTATTTAGGAAGATTGCTCATAGATTGTATTTCAGCAAACATGTATCGCGGCCTCCGGTGAGCGGCTATTAAATTGCAGTTTCTTCAACACTGCTTTTCTGCAATTTTTCCAGTAGCTGCTATCAGGAGAGGCGAGTGCAGCAACTACCTAAGAAACGAGGTAGGTGGATTTTCTTTCAGGGAAAGGAAACTGCGCGATAAGAGCCTGACCCGTCGCAAGTGGTGCATCGGCCGGGAAATAAAAATAGTAAATTCCAGTGAATTTCAAAAAAAGCAGTAGTGACAATTACCGGACAATACAGAAGTGCTCGCTATGTGTAGGAACTGTGTAGCGTACAAATTGATATCGCCACGTGAATAGGAAGGACAGTGAAAGTGTCCGTGAACTGTAATGTGTTGTACGGAACGGAAGAATTTTTCGGTGACTACGCGCCGATTGGAATAGCAGTCTACGACGGCGTCTGGCAGACGACGAGCTACGGAGACTACGCAGAGGCGACGACAGCAGTGGCAGTTGGCAGCGCTGATTCGAGCGGGGGCCCGGAAACTGGTACAGCATTGCAGTGTATGGTGAACGGACCCGCAGTTTCATCTAGCAGCAACGCAGCACGCCGAAGCACAAAGTTAAGTACAGTGCTTTTGAAAACTTTGTGTGTTTGTGGAGTCAAACTGAGAAAAATGGCTGAGTTTCAACCAAGTGACAAAAAGGCGGAACTAAGTTGTGATAGTGGGATGGAGACAGGGGAAAATGACCCCATGAATTTTAGTTTAGACGTGTCTCAACCCAATTTCAGTAGTAGTTTGACTGATTCATCCTATGTTAATTATAGTTTGGAGTCAGATCCAAATATGTCAGTGCCCAGTGAGTTACAGTTACCCATGCCGGTAGTTAATGTTAATAGGGACATTGTATCAGCAAATGAGGGGGCGAAGGATAATGTCGCCAGTATGCTGATGAATCTATTAACTAAGATGAACGTGTTGGATTCCAATATGTCAAGTAAGATGGATTCCAGTATATCAAAATTGGAAACTAATATGTCAAGTAAAATGGATTCAAAAATGTCTAAATTAGGATCTGATTTAAGTAATGAGATGACTAAAATGGGCGCTGATTTAGATTCCAAAATATCCGATCTCAGAGACTGTTGGAAGCAAGATTTAGCAGTGCTCAGTAGTAAAGTAAATGTTGAAATACAGCAGGTTAAACTAGAATGTACAGAAAATATTGTTCAAGTGCAAAGTGAATTGACGACACGAATCGAACAGGTTACTGAGGATCAACAGCAATTTAAATCCCATGTTGATGCAGAATTAGATAAAGTATGTGAGCACATAAAAGTGGTAGAGAATTCCAATGAAATTAATCATGCCGCCTTAGAATGTAAAGTAAATGATACCAAAATTCGGTGTGAGAAACTTGGAGAGCAAGTTGTAAATAAGGTCAATAATTTAGAGACTCACATAAGCCATTTCAGTGAAAGTGTGAATGAGCAACTTTGTGGGCATGAATGCAGACTAACCAAAGTAGAACAGTGTGTTTCTAACCATAGTGGTAGTATAATTTCCAGTGGAATAATTGAATCTACCGAGGTTGCGTATGTTACCCACAGACAGTTTTTAAAATTTGACCCAAGTAAGAACATGCACCCCAGAGAATTTTGGAACGATTTTGAAGACGTTTTGCCGAAAGTATGGAGCGATAAACAAAAGATAGGCTTTATCACTTCAAATTTGATGGGAGAGGCCAGAGTATGGGGGAATTTAGCCTCTGAAAAATACGCGAAATTGTCAGAATTTAAATTAGCGTTCTTTGAGGAATACTGGGGAAAGAGAAAGCAGATGGATGTTCTTAATCGGTTCTGGTCGGGAGAGAAGTATGACCCCAAGAGAGAGGGCATCAAACGATTTGTTCAAAGGTGGGTAACAACTCTGTCCTACCTTAGTAATAAGTTAGAAACAGAACAGATCATATTAGGGGTAGAAAATAAGCTACCGTGGAACTGGAAAACTAAGATCATATCTGCGCCCCGAGATAACATTGACAAGTTCGTACAGTATTTAGAAAGGGTTGAATCCGTCCAAAAAGAAGAAGAAAACATGAGGAGGGAGCATCGCCCGCCTGCTAGGCAGAATGACAATCGCGCGGATGTAAACATTAATAGGATGGGTGTTCAGAGAGGCGGCGGATACCGTGGCAGTTCACGTGGTAGAGGAAGAACATATGTTAACAGGTTCAATGAACGCGAGCAGTATGACAGCGGCCGACAGATGTCAGGAGGTGAGGCGGTCAGCTGGAGGCATAGTGATGACGCACCGCGCTCGGAAAACCATTAATTGTCTACGAGTGTGCTGGCGATCGTAGGCAACAGCGTTTAAAGTTAAATCCGCTGGCAAAACCATTCATAAGAAAGCAACCTGAACGACCACCTAACATAAATGTTGTTGCTACAAAATTTAGGGAGGATAACGTAAAACAGACAGAGATAGTAGCTTTAAGTCAAGTGGAGGTTAATGAACCAATTAACTGTAAGAATAATCATAAGAAGCCACTTATTGAAGAACTAAGTACTAGTTATAAGGGTAATAATCAGAAAGACATTATGCACAGTAAAACTAATGAAGAGCTGTCGGATAGGGGTGAGAACAGTAATAATGGCAGGGTTGTGACTGTGCTTGATAAGATAATTGATGTTGTAGATAGTTACGAAGAAGAGGATAGATTAGAGGAGGAGGTAGAGGTTAATGACGACGCCTTGGATAGGGTCGTAGAAAAGGAGGTTAATGAGAAAGAGGGGGAAACATTGGAAAAATGTTTTGACTTAGCAATAGTGGATAGGCTAATAGGAGCTGCCACTAGAATTGAGGGTGATAATAAGCATGAAATAAACCCTGTAAGTGTGAATGTGATTGCCACCCAAAAGACAGGCTTCGAAAGGAGAGAAATTGTGCAAGATTTATTGGAGGAAGCAGAACCCAAAATAAATAAAGAGTACTTAGGGCAACCGATAGTAGAGCTAAGAGTATTAAATGAACCAGTTAAATGTTTGATAGATACTGGATCGGAAGTCTGTGCAGTATCCCAGAACTTGGTAAATGAACTCCCTAACAGTAAACAGATTGTTAAGATGCCAGTAAGTGGCTTGAACATTGTAGTAGCAACCGGTAAGACTAAGAAGACAGTAAAACAGGAAGTGTTTCTACCCATAGCATTTAAGGAAGTAGAAATAAGACAGAACTTCTTAGTTATAAATGGACTGAGTGTAGACATATTGGTGGGGGCTGACTTTTTGAATAAATATGAAGGATGGGTGAATTTTTCTACCAATGATGTTATGGTAAAAATTAAGGGTAAACTAATTACTATACCTTTCATCGGTAAGCAGCTATGTGAGGATCCTGAGCAGAATGATTTTCCTATATGTATTTGTAAAACAGAGAAATTCTTGGAGGGCTATAATGAGTACGTGGGCCCATTTAGAATCGTAGAGAAGCCTCACCCGAATGCTTATAGACTGGAGTTTGTGAAATCACATAAGGTGTTAGGGCTTAGGAACATTGTGGATTTGAAAAGATATGTTCAAAAGAGAGACGTGGCCAGGAGTGAGTAGATACCTCAGAGAGCTTTGCACTCTTTGCAGAGCTAAGTGCGTGACGAGCACTAGGTCTCGAGTCGTTTGACAATATTTCTTCCACTTTCTTTTCCGTATTGTCAACCTACCTCTTCTTTCATTCAGAACTAAAATTCTATCGTCTTTCCTTCTTCTCTATCGTAGTTTTTAAGTGATAAAGTGTTTAAGTAATGAGTAGGAAAGAACCTCAGTGCAGTATAGGTTAAGCGTAAGGAATGAGTGTAAGAGAAAATCAAAAAGGATTAAGATACCTCAGATAAGTAATAAGTCTCAGTAAAGTAAATGTTTGGCCTAAGGTGTGAGTAATGCCCTTAGAAAGGTAAAATAACTAAGAAATGTAAGAGCCTCAGAAAATATGGTGACGAACATTGAAGCTGTTTGTTAAGTAACAGAACGATATGTTAAGACGTAGCATTAAGCTAATGTTTAGGAAAGGAAATGGAGCAGTACAGCAAAACTGTCTGTTCAATGAAGTCAGAGCCTCAGGAGGTGATTTAGTGGTAAAATGAGTAAAGGTACAGTGCAACAAGGTTGACTGTCAAAGGGGTAAAGGAAGTTAAGTTAAAGGGACAGTGCAGCAGGACTGACTGTAAAATGAAGAGAAATATGTGAGAAAAGGAGAAAGAATGAGCATAGTGTTTGGCTAGCTCGATATTAGGAAAAAGTGAGGCTACGAAGGTGAGTAAATAAAAAGCTTAATGTTGGTAACCAGAGGTGGCGTTTGTTGGTAAACAGAGGAGATGTTTGTAAACAAAAGGAAGTGAGGCTACGAATGTAAACAGAGCTGAGGCGACGTTGGTAACTCAGGAGGTGGATGTATGTTAGAAAGTATGGGTAACGAGGTTTCGCAGATTAGTAGGAAACGCTTTAACAAATACTAACCTGAGTGTGTGAAGTATGAGTATGAGAGTTGTAAATTAAACCCGAATGTGACTAGAGAAAACCTGATGTTGACAAGAAATTGAAGTAACTCCAGATATGTGAGATGAGGAAAGTACCCATGACATCGATTCCATTTTTGACCAGAGACACACAAAGCTCCCCAAGTTTGTCGTAGAGATTAGTATAAGGATTGTAGTGTTGATAAATGAATAAGTAAATATGTATTTTTCAGTGTTTAATTTATGATACAGGACTACAGGAGATTGCCTGGAGACAGAATTGTAATATTGATAATTTTGTGTATATTTTATATTGTTGTGTATTGTACAGGAACTGGAGAGTCACCAGTGCTGGCGGAGATTTATTATGTATTTGTGAACTATTTGTAGGAATTGTTTTTCTTAGTATTTCTTAGGTAACCATAACTTGTTTGATTATGAGATGAAGAAGTAATTAAAGAGTAAATGTGCCACTTCGGTACTGCATTAGGAAAGTCAATTCACTTTTCACTTAAAAAAAAAAAAAAAAAAAAAAAAAAAAATTTGAAAATTGTACATACTGTAAAGTAAATTTTATCAAAAATATGAGACTTTAGAGTCAAGCAGATAGCGCCATTTATCGCTGCTGTAGATTAAGACGTAGCAGTTAGAAAGGGAACTGAGGCCAGCTGATGTTTCAGGTGCGCCGAAGTAAACAGAGGTGGTAGCACGAGACTTGAAATGGACCTCCCAAGCAGGACCCGGTCGAACTACGAGTGCTATCAAAATCTTAAGTGTAAGTGGTAAAAAAAGTGACGCTCACAATAGCGATAGTAGTGTTAGTGTGCGTGTGACGTACATCAAGATAGTATTTAGGTTTGTTTTCTTTTTCAGGAATTTGTAAATAGAATTTTGTAATCTGAAAAAAATTTTTTTTTGAATGATGATAAAAGTGCATGTTTAGATATAAGATGTTTTGTAGGTCGTCAGCCCTAGGTATAAGTGGATGATTGATGTACAGGAACTATAAATGTTAAATAGCTGTTTGAGTAAATCTTTAATAGAAATTTTTTTTAGAAAACTAAAAGTTTGTCATGAATGAAAAAATTTAGTTTCCTCAGGAGGTGTGTGGCGTCGCAACTAGTGCGAGCGCACAGTTTTCTATCAAATATTTACTGTGAAATGTAGACAGACTGTAAAGTAGCCATCAGATTAGCATATGTGCTGTAGCGGGCAGATTACCGGTGTCCGTTCGTCTGACGTCACGACCATATGGCATGTCTGTACCGTGAGAATGTAAGACCTGTGCGCTAACTAGCCGCGTGTATAACGTGGAACTTTCATCTTTAATAACTTCTAACTGAGGAACCTGAGGAAATTAAAAGTTAATATACTAGTTTCTGTTATGAATAAAAATAAGTCATCCAAATTTGAGCTTTGAAACCTGCATATTTTGGAAATTAGAAAAATCTTACAGAAAACGCAAATTTCTACAATTTTCGAGTCTAAATAAATACCATTATGTATAGATCACCTTCAGTGACCATCCAACTATGAAACAAAATCACCTTCTGTGCTTTTGTATTTATTTTGGGAATTTTACTTTTAGAAATTCACCTATAACTTTGTTAAAACCATAAATGTTTTGAATTTTTGTGAACAGTTATTTTATATGAGTAGGTGAGAGTGAATGAGTGTGCCTGAGTGAATGAAAGAGGGACATTCGCCATTCTTTGCAAGTGTATAAAATCTAGGTTGGAACTCGCAAGTGTTCAGACGATGTAACCGTGGGAACAGAGTCGCCAGTGGTTCCCCATCTTAGTGAATGTCGGATGTCCAAGAGTGTATGGTATTGTACAAGCAGCCAGAACGTTCGCGAGTATTTAAATAATTTCTGGAAATAAAGTAAAGTCTAGTTTTCCTTTCGGTTTGTTAAATTATACAGTAAATTTTGTGTAACAAGAAATCATGACGTAAATGATTCAGAAGTCATGACTGGTGCGTGCTAGATTTTGGCGCGAGGCGCACCCAAAGAGTTAATTCTGATTGGCTGTGTGATGTGTGAGCCAATGAGATGCGAGGACGGTTAGCAGACTAGGAGAGTGAGTCGCGAGTGGATGAGGAGTCGCGAAGGAACTGTGATCGAGAAGAGACATGCTTGATGTGTCCTCGCGAATAATGTGTAAAATGAAGTCATAAAACGGCTTCATCGGTTCGGTACTGTGCGATTTGAGACTGGAAGAGTCCAGTAACGCGTAGTGTGAGTTTGAGCGAGTTGTGACTTTTCGTTCCGCGAAAGACGCGAGTAACTTTAATAATTAAAAGCGTGGCGGTACTTCGTAAACTTTTACTAAGTGCTTATGGCGAGCATTAACGTTAAAAAACGAACTATTATTGAACATCGACTGCAAACGTGTATGTTAGAAAATCGTCTGTGTTGCAGTTAAGTAAATTCCGTAACTTTGAAAGCTAATTCTGGCGGGGTTTGAGTGTGGATAGAATTGTGAACTGAACTTTCTTCAAACGTAGATTAGCGGGCTGATGATCAGGCTTAAAGACAATAAAGAGCTTAAATAGAATTACCAACTTCGCGTTCTCGTTTGAGTAAACAATTACTACCATTCCAATAACTCAATTTATTTAGGAAGATTGCTCATAGATTGTATTTCAGCAAACATGTATCGCGGCCTCCGGTGAGCGGCTATTAAATTGCAGTTTCTTCAACACTGCTTTTCTGCAATTTTTCCAGTAGCTGCTATCAGGAGAGGCGAGTGCAGCAACTACCTAAGAAACGAGGTAGGTGGATTTTCTTTCAGGGAAAGGAAACTGCGCGATAAGAGCCTGACCCGTCGCAATGTAAACTCCTTATGTTTCTGTAAACAACTGCTTACCTCATTGAATTTGGTGACGCTACCCTGAACAACTGTTCACAATGATCATGGAGGCATAATGACTGATAACAATTTATGACTGGCTGCCGAAGATAGTGCATTCTTTTTAGCCGGAAATTGGAGGCACGCATTCAATGTTCGACGCAGCAGGATAAAGGTGAATGAAGAAAGAAACGCTTCGCAGCATGCGTTATCCCAACAGGAAAAAAATTATGGCTGCGTACAGAAACCATCGAGAAATTATCGGTCAAGTCACAGGGGGCTGGCAAAGCTTTTCGAGAAAAAAGTCGTAGGAACAGCTGATTTTGAGCAGTGTTGCATCGCGTGGTGGAAGATTCTCTGTGAAATGCACACACTGAAGATTTCAGTGTTGAAAATACCAATGAAGTGTTGAGAATACAAGTGAAGTGTTGAGAATACCAGTGAAGCAGAAGATATTCTCACCCTGACTCAGCTCCCAACCACTGCGAAATGATTTTGAACCAAGGGCTTAGTTTTATTAGTGGATTATCCATTGCAGGTAATACTGTGATTGTCGAACTCCCTGTTATTTGTATTGTTTATGGGTGAGACCTCCTCCACTTTGATTAAGTTCTCAGCTACCATAATAGTCATGTCCGTAGTGATAAAAATCCTTACACCACTCTCATCTCAGTTCACCGGTAACAATTCTCTGTCAACTGTATAGCGCCCCACAGTCGCACCTGAAGATACCAACTACCTTGTTGACACATTATACATTTTCCACGAAAGCATACTGCGCAATGACCAAGAACCTTCCGAGCACTGAGCTCTAAGTTTTTTTATTCGAGAAGTCTGATAAAAGAATATAATCTACAGAAATGACGGTTTTTATGCGATTTTGTCCTAAGAACGGACGAGAAACTAGGACAGAATAATGGGTAAACAACTGTTGTCTATAACTATAGACTTCAGATTAGACCGAAATAAATAGAATACAAACTATCGCATTTGTCAATTTTCTATAAAGCAACAGAAGATAGACCGAAGAGAGTAACAATAATTAAGCACAAGATTGAATCCTCAACGGTTAACACTTGTTAGGGGTCTTCTGCAATACTGAAGAAGGCAGATTTTAATTTCGGACTCAGTAACGGCCTGCTGTAATTGCTTCTTAATGTTGCATTAATGGCACACCGCAGACTAGGTGCAATGATAAACGTGACCGTTAAGTTTCGTGGGATCCAGTTAGCAGGTAACAGTCACTAGCGGTGGATCGCCGCAAATAAAATCACTGAGTTGAATTTGCCGTACGAAGACCCAGTGCGACGACAGAAGCCAAATGCAAAAACTTCAAAAACAAAAACATCTTCGTTAAGAAATCCCGAGGACCAGTTTGCAGTCTATTTGAAATGAATTAAATGCTGCCGCAATGTTTACGTGATACGTGACGCTTCGTAATGTTTCTAGTGAAATATTTCCAGGACTTAACATTTTCTGAAGCAACAAGATTATCAGTCAGTTACTGCGCCATTATTTCTTTGAATCCTTAACCCATAGAACAAACACTGTGTACAACAAATTCGAAAGCTCTGCTTTTCTAAGAATGTATATTGTTTACCGACTGTTTAAATATTTGCTAAAGTGGCAGTTATATTTAGACGTCTTCTTGCTTATGTTGATTTCATGTCACCTCTAGTGCACTGAACTTCGTCACCTAGAATTATTAAATATTGATAAAAGAACGTTTCATGTGCTGAAATGAACTAACACTTATTTCATCCACAGTGGTGTACTGGTCGTAACATACATAGCTATATCTTTCACCTCTTTTTCTTTCCTATCTACAAAACATGATCTAAAATGAGTCGACATTAGTGTAAACTTGTTATTTCTTCTTAGAAATCAGCGCTCTTCCGATCTCCGGCGTCGCGCTCCAAGGAAAAATGCGAGATCTACTTTTTTTAAGTTTTGGTCTGTTGGGAAATTAAACCACAGTAAAAATCCTGTGAAACCTTGCGCATATGTGCGGCGCAATGTCTAGCGTGTCCAACAATTACGTCACATAGCACTTTTCAGTTCTGAATTCACAGTGGGCATGTAAAGTTGCCTAAAACAAGTGTCAAATAGTGTCTCCCGCCAAGTGCTGTCATTCGATTTATTCATGCCGGAGGTTGCGCCTGAATTCATGCAGCCCATATTACGTAATTTACATGCGTGACCTTCATGACAACGCTGAACCACACATTGTAAATTCAACAAAGACGCTCGCAGTGTTTTCGATGGGAAGTGTTTGATCACCCACCTGTTTGATCACCCACCAAGCGGCCCGGACTTGGCTCCCTCTGATTTTCGTCACTTCGCTCATATGAACCGCTTTGGAACAGACAATGAACAACAACCAGTGTAGAGAACTGGCACAAAGAACAAGCGGCTGCGTGCTGTGGCGAGGGTATTTGTAGGTTGGTCCCCACAACTCTACGACAAATGTCTAAGTCGGAGTGTCGACAATGTGGCGACGCAGCTGAAAGGGTTGGGTTGTTTGGAGGAGGAGACCAGACAGCGAGGTCATCGGTCTCATCGAATTAGGGAAGGACTGGGAAGGAAGTCGGCCGTGCCCTCTCAAAGGAACCATCCCGGCAGTTGCCTGGAGCGATTTAGGGAAATCACGGAAAACCTAACTCAGGATGGCCGGACGCGGGATTGAACCGTCGTCCTCCCGAATGTGAGTCCAGTGTGCTGACCTCTGCGCCACCTCGCTGCAGTGCGAAGGTACAACTAAATGTAGCGCACAAAACATTTTTAAGTTTCACTCTTTTTCTTCTTCTTTTCACAGATTAGACGTTTCGAGCTGGTCTGGCTTCAGTTCCATCTTTTAACTTCCCGTCCTAAATTTGTACTGTAAGGGCATCTTTGGAATTCTTGTTTCTTTCACTCGTTGCACGTGTTCTTTCCAGTTTTGTTTAAGTTATTCTATTTCGTGATTTATTGCAAAAATATTCAGTATTTATCAGGAATCCTGTCCAACCTTTCACATCCTTTGGCTTCTCTTAAATATTTCATTTCAATCGCTCTAATATGGCTAAAATTTTTCCTTGTCATAACCCAGGATTTACTGCAGAACAAGTGCAGGCAGCCATCACCTTATGGAATATCAGTTTTCTCTCTCTTCATATATTTTTAACTTTCTATTTATAGTGGCACATACACTCTGAAATCTCTGTAACTTAATATCTACATCCTCTGTTTTGTGAAAAGTAATATAGCTCCTTAGGTTAATTGAAATACTGAAGTTGGTTCAAAATCTGATCTTAGATTACAGTTTTGCTTCACACTGGGTACGTCTTATGGAATATCATTGTCTCAGTTTTATTTACTCATATCCTTAAAATTATAATCCTTTCTAATTAAGTTTAGAAGATGTACTTACTTTTATAGTTCGTCTTCAGCATATTATAGTATGTTTAATATATTATTCTTGTTTACATGGCTTCCTTTCCATTTTCGTATGACATCGTCTATATACAATTAAAAAGAGCAGGCGATAAAGTAAACCCCTCTCTCACACTTTAGTTTATTGAAATTTTTCTCTTGTGTAATGGGGGACGTCACATGTAAGTTCCATTATACAGACTCTCTGATATATTTTATTAAGTGATTAGGGTATATAAGTTTTGCGATAATTTCTCCTACTCTGGTTTCCTTTTCTCGACCGATCGGAACTTAACAAAGACTTGGTGTAACCATGTGGACCACTGCAGGCGCCGACGATGTGGCACTTTTTTTTTCTTTTGTAGTCGTGGTCGACGTTGACGACAGAGGACACGTCTGGTTCCCGTTTAGGCAGAGTGTACATGAAGAAAAAGGAGCATTTTTGCAGTAACATTGTTTCGACCTGCGGACTTTTAGCATATCTTTTGCTATCGAGTATTGTTTGTCTGATTGTAAAAACACAAGTGCTTCACATCACCCGCTCACCCGCATAGGGGTGGCGTGTGATAAGAAAAAGGCAATCGTGAGGAGTATTTCTCAGTCCTCAATGGACGGTTGCATTCCTGTTTGTTGAAGGTTAACTGTTCGTCTTCGGTGAATTGATTTATCGACTGACGGTGCGCGATGTCTGCAGTTCTCCAAGGTCGCATTTCATTATAAAACGAGTTGGGCCTGTTGGTTTGACGGGTGGCTTTGTGGACACGGAGCTCACTGCGTGTTTGTTTGCCGACGGCGTGAAAAATCTCCTTGATTTTTGGCACTTCCTAATTAACGCCATTGTTCAGTTGTTTGCAGTCCCAAATGCAGACAATTTTTCTCCAATTTCCTTTGCAGTGTGTTTCCTAACCAACCCCAGAGCTGAAGTGTTACTGCAATGAGTTGATCCACGCCTTTTCCACTCTTAGAACCGATTATTGGCTGTTGATGGGAATGTTATTTTCCGCTAAATTATGCGTCGATAGTTTCACCGAATCTGGAAACTTAGCGCTCGCTCCTCCTCACAATGCCGGTTTCCTGCTATTCTCGGTGGTATTAATAATTATTTACAAAAATAAATAAATAAATAAATAATTGATGGCTTTTGTGGAGGATGGGACATTGTAGCTAGGCTTCGGGTTCCGATCCCTGCCCACTTTGCCCTCACCCTTTGGGCGCTATAAAAAACAGGATGTGAGCAATCGCCAGAAACGACGCATGGTTTCGATTCCACCTTAAACTGTAGGTCCCTTTTCCCCGATTGGGGTGGGTTAGGGACAGGCAAGTCGTCCAAGCGACATCCAACTGAAAGACTTGTGTCAGGCTACTGGGCCACACGAAAGTTTTACCGTAAAGCGAGAGAGGTGCCGTGACCTCTGTGAGTCTATGACTGCATGTTTAGAAATAGTATATTTTTGTTGCTCTCTGGTCATTGATCAGTCTCATTTGAGTGACATATACTCCGTATCTATTTACGAGTCTTGTGGCAGCATTGCACACTCATACTACGAGAGTTACAGGTCATCTTCTTCTGCCTCGGAGCACTGGTAGAGCTCGCTAAGTGTGATCTAGTGTAGGGGTGGGGAAAGTAGCAGCTGCGCCACTCTTAACTCACGTTTGAAGGATACTCCACACTAATCTTACCAATGTGATGGACAAAGAAGCATTGATACTCTCCTATTAGAATTTCAATGTGTCTTCTAGCGATGTCACACACTGTCTAATAATAATAATAATAATAATAATAATAATAATAATAATAATAATAATAATAATAATAATAATAATTATTATTATTATTATTACTATTATTATTATCCCCGTGGAGGCCCGGGAAAAGAACAGGCCTCCGGTATGTTCTGCCAGTCGTAAAAGGCGACGAAAAGAACAAACCACTAATAGGGCTAACCCCCCTTTTAGTGTGATTAGTTGGTTCAGGACACAACTAAAGAAGCCTCGGACAAGCGCCGTCATGGTCGGGGACGACGCTTGAACCCTATGCCCGCCCACAATGGTAACGACACTGCTAGCCAACTGGAAAATGATTTAAATCCAAATAGAGGTGTTTTGCAGGATATGCTTCCTGCAACCACCCTAGAAGGAAAACAAAGACAGAGGATGAGATGGTCAGATGAAGTTAATCGACACCTCATGTTCTGTTATTACCAAGCAACAAACCTAGGAACCAACACAACTGGATACAGATCACAAGTATACACAACATTTATTACCAGATACACAGAATTAAAATTTTTAACAGAACATCGACTAGCTGATCAGATCCGTGTAATAATAAAAAATAACAGGATACCCCAGTCAGAATTAGAAAACATCAAACAACAAGTACAACAAATACTGGAACAAAATAATGTGCAATCAGAAGAAGAAGAAAATACAGTAATGGACTCAAACATCCCAGAGCAAACAAACAAAGAACAACACACATCAATTAAACAATCAGAGGAAAACGAAATCTTAAGACTGCCACCAGAACAAGTACAAATAGAACACGAAGTGACACACATGTTAGATATAGAAGAAAAATTTCAGCTGACATATATAGAATACAAAGACACAAATACAGACATTAGACCATTCTTGCATAGACCGCCAAATAACCCACAAGTCAAAACAACAATAAAATTTATCAACACAATCATACACAACAAAATAAATGAAAACACAACTATGGAAAAGTTACAACTACTGGTTTATATAGGAGCACTCACTACACTAAATATACACACTAGGCAGAGATCAGAACCAACCAACACACAGAAGAAACCCACAAAACCAGCATGGCAACACTGGCTACAGATCAGAATAGAAAAACTGAGAAAATACATTGGACAGCTAACACAATTTATAAGACATCAAATGTCAGAAAAAAACGAAAAAGGTTAGGTACAATCTCACAACAAGAAGCGATAGAGCAATTAGATGAAAAGAAGCAGAACTAACAAGCATTGGCCAAACTACTTAGAAGATACGAAAAAAGTGAAAATAGAAGGAAACAAAACCAAACATTCAACACAAACAAAAAGAAATTTTACCAGACAATAGATAAAACACACATTAAAATAGACAATCCACCAAACACAACAGACATGGAACACTTCTGGAGCAACATATGGTCAAATCCGGTACAACATAACAGGCATGCACGGTGGGTAGAAGCAGAAACAGACACATACAAGATGATACCACAAATGCCTGAAGTGATAATTTTGCAACATGAAGTCACCAAAGCAATTAATTCTACTCACAATTGGAAAGCCCCTGGAAAAGATAAAATAGCAAATTTCTGGCTAAAGAAGTTCACCTCAACACATTCACATCTAACTAAATTATTTAACAGTTACATTGCAGACCCATACACATTCCCTGATACACTTACACATGGAATAACTTATATGAAACCTAAAGATCAAGCAGACACAGCAAACCCAGCCAAATACCGCCCCATAACATGCCTACCAACAATATACAAAATACTAACTTCAGTCATTACACAGAAATTAATGACACATACAACTCAGAACAAAATTATAAATGAAGAACAAAAAGGCTGTTGCAAAGGAGCACGAGGATGTAAAGAGCAACTGATAATAGATGCAGAGGTGACATATCAAGCTAAAACTAAACAAAGGTCACTACACTACGCATACATTGATTACCGAAAAGCATTTGATAGTGTATCCCACTCATGGTTGCTACAAATATTGGAAATATACAAAGTAGATCCTAAATTGATACAGTTCGTAAACATAGTAATGAAAAATTGGAAAACCACGCTTAATATCCAAACAAATTCAAATAATATCACATCACAGCCAATACAGATTAAGCGTGGAATATACCAAGGAGACTCATTAAGTCCTTTCTGGTTCTGCCTTGCTCTGAACCCACTATCCAACATGCTAAATAATACAAATAATGGATACAATATTACTGGAACATACCCACACAAAATCACACATCCGCTATACATGGATGATCTAAAACTACTGACAGCAACAAATCAACAACTCAACCAATTACTAAAGATAACAGAAGTATTCAGCAATGATATAAATATGGCTTTTGGAACAGACAAATGTAAGAAAAATAGCATAGTCAAGGGAAAATACACTAAACAAGAAGATTACATATTGGATAACCACATCGACTCCATAGAAGCGATGGAAAAAACAGATGCCTATAAATATCTAGCATACAGACAAAAAATAGGAATAAATAATACAAATATTACAAAAGAACTAAAAGAAAAATATAGACAAAAAATAACAAAAATACTAAAAACAGAATTGACAGCAAGAAACAAGACAAAAGCTATAAATACTTATGATATACCAATATTGACCTACTCATTTGGTGTAGTGAAACGGAGTAACACAGACCTAGAAGCACTCAATACACTTACACGATCACAATGCCACAAATGTAGAATACATCACATACATTCAGCAACAGAAAGATTCACATTAAGCAGAAAGGAAGGAGGAAGGGGATTTATCGACATAAAAAACCTACATTATTGACAGGTAGACCATTTAAGAAAATTCTTTCTAGAACGAGCAGAAACTAGCAAAATACACAAAGCAGTCACTCATATAAATACATCGGCTACACCACTGCAATTTCATAACCACTTCTACAACCCCTTTAGATGACATAACATCAACAGATACGAAGAAAGTAAATTGGAAAAAGAAAACACTACATGGCAAGCACCCGTATCATCTAACACAGCCACACATCGATCAAGAGGCAACCAACACATGGCTAAGAAAAGGCAATATATACAGTGAGACGGAAGGATTCATGATTGCAATACAGGATCAAACAATAAACACCAGATATTACAGCAAGCATATTATTAAAGATCCCAATACCACAGCAGATAAATGCAGACTTTGCAAACAACAAATAGAAACAGTAGATCACATCACAAGCGGATGTACAATACTAGCAAATACAGAATACCGCAGAAGACATGACAATGTAGCAAAAATAATACATCAACAGCTTGCCTTACAACATAAACTTATAAAACAACACGTTCCCAGATACAAGTATGCACCACAAAATGTACTGGAGAATGATGAATACAAATTATACTGGAACAGAACCATTATAACAGATAAAACAACACCACATAACAAACCTGACATCATACTCACCAATAAAAAGAAGAAATTAACACAACTAATCGAAATATCCATACCCAGTACAACAAATATACAAAAGAAAACAGGAGTAAAAAATTGAAAAAATACATTCAACTGGCTGAGGAAGTCAAGGATATGTGGCATCAGGATAAAGTTGACATTTTACCAATTATACTATCAACTACAGGAGTCATACCACACAATATCCACGAGTACATCACTGCAATACAGCTATATCCAAATTATATATACAACTACAGAAATCCGTAATTATTTATACATGTTCAATTACCCGAAAGTTCCTAAATGCAATATAACATATACCGTACAGTTAAAAGGAAGTCACGCTTGATCAAGGTCCGCGTCACTTTCCACTTTTGACCAGACATAACGTCTGAGATAAGAAAGAAATAATAATGATGATGATGATGATGAAATAGTTAATATCAAGTTACGCGTTTTCATTCGACCTGGAAGTTTTGGCTGGTCCCTGAGGCTGGTGTTTCACGATGATCCACTCCCTACAGTGAGGTGAACAAGAAAGATTCCATCCACGCCGAGACTCTAGCATTATAAACGGGATTATTCGGGGAGGCGGCGAAATTTATTTCTTACTGGTTCAGAGCGAAAGGGAGAGGGGAGCGCTTGGCACTTAAACTGTTAGCCACGTTTATTCAAAAGTCGCCCCCAGATTTCCGCAGACGAACGTGTAGGCTTCGGCAAGCAACGACTGGTTTGCTGTGACGGGATGCTCCATCCGTGAATGACTGATTTCATAGCAGTGGGCTCGATCATTCTGGGGGATATGATCGTGATCTGGTGTAGCTGAGAGTTCACCAAAAAAGTAAGTATCATGTCGTGTGCCCCAAGAAAACGGGGATATGGTCATTCATGCGGCAATTATAATTATTTGACTATCACCTCAAAAAATATATAGTCACAGAATTAATTTAGATTAATTTAGTGTTTATTAGGAGGTATGTAACTCCAGCACTTTTTTTTTTTTTTTTTTTTTAGGCAATTGCACCCAACGTCCTCAGTTCTTTGCTGGGTGTATTCCAATCTCTGTCTTCCTCTCCCTGTACAGTTTTTATCCTCTACTGCTACACAACGAAATCCCCGCGCCACAGGAGCGCAGCACGACGCTAGAAGAACAAAAACAAAACTGCACAGCCCCTGAGTAAAGCTGATTACCGTGCGGTAATTCGTTTTCGGCGGCATCAGAAATGTTGCAGCTGTGTCCGGCTACTCTAGACGGCTAGAGATTTTAACTTTGCCAATGGGCTGTGCTGTTCTGCTTTGGCTCCTCAAGCGGTCTGCTAATGATACTGCGGCCAGGGCATTTCGGTATGTATCACGGCTACAGCAAACAAACAAAAAACTTATCATACAAGTATGTTACTTTGAAGTAGTAATTAAAAGTTAATTACTATCCCTCGTATATATAACGGCTTGTCAGGCAGAGTGAGCACGGTCTCCCATAACCCTGACACCAGTAACTGTCACTTCGATTTAATACCAAGATGTAACGCTACGCAGTGATATGCTACGGACTGAACAGACAAAAGTAGAAGTTTCGGGAATTTCGGCACATCTCTGAAGGAGGCTGCATATCAACCGTCTGCGACTGTTCGACGATAGAGTGTATGGGATATCCGTCTTGTCAGTTCAAACCATCCAGGACACGGTTTCTGTGATTCCTGTGTACGGGGAGACAATATCAAAAAAATAATAACATTTCCTCGCCCTGTGTGGGAATTACAGAAATTGTGCAGGCACGAATGCTCCTAGACACTGCGACATGCGGAGTTGTGGGTCGGTCCGAGAGCCGTGCACGGCTAGCCGAAGTTGTTAAGGCGACCACTCGCGATTAACGGGATATCCGGGTTTCAGTTCCTGTCCAGCACAAATTCTCATGTATAACACATAAATTGTACAGCTGCTGTCTAATTGTCTGCAACTCGTGGTCGTGCGGTAGCGTTCTCGTTTCCCACGCCCGG
Source organism: Schistocerca gregaria (assembly GCF_023897955.1). Taxonomy (NCBI): domain Eukaryota; kingdom Metazoa; phylum Arthropoda; class Insecta; order Orthoptera; family Acrididae; genus Schistocerca; species Schistocerca gregaria. Next base: position 274,539,151 of record NC_064926.1, read on the forward strand.
GTTCCCGTGTTCGGTTCCCGACGGGGTCAGGGATTTTCTCTGCCTCGTGATGACTGGGTGTTGTGTGCTGTCCTTAGGTTAGTTAGGTTTAAGTAGTTCTAAGTTCTAGGGGACTGATGACCATAGATGTTAAGTCCCATAGTGCTAAGAGCCATTTGAACCATTTGCTGTGTAATCGTAATCGCAATTACGAATAAAACTGGTTCAAATGGCTCTGAGCACTGTGGGACAACATCTGAGGTCATCAGTCCCCTAGAACTTAGAACTACTTAAACCTAACTAACCAAAGGACATCACACACATCCATGCCCGAGGCAGGTTTCGAACCTGCAACCGTAGCGGTTTCGCGGTTCCAGAATGAAGCGCCTAGAACCGACGTGACAAAAGTCGTGGGATGGCGATAGGCATATATACATATGGCGGTAGTACCGCGTACACAAGGTATAAGAGGGTGAAGCATTGGCGGAGTTATCATTTGCACTCACGTTATTCACTAGAAAAGCTTTCTGACGTAATTATGGCCGCACGACGGGAAGTAAGACTTTGAACGCAGAATGGTAGTTGGAGCTAGAGCACTGGGACATTTCATTTGGGAAATCACTACGTAGTTCAATATTCCGAAATTCACAATTTCGAGAATGTGCCGAGAATATCAAATTTCAGGCATTTCCTTTCATTACGGGCAACGCAGTGGCTGGCGGCCTTCACATGACCGAGCGAGGTGTCGCAGTGGCTGGCACACTGGACTGGCATTCGGGAGGACGACGGTTCAATCCCGCGTCCGGCCGTCCTGATTTAGGTTTTCCGTGATTTCCCTAAATCGCTCCAGGCAAATGTCCTGATGCTTCCTTTGAAAGGGCACGGCCGACTTCATTCCCCGTCCTTCCCTAACCCGATGAGACCGATGACCTCGCTGTTTGGTCTCTTCCCCCCAAACAACCCAAATCCAACCTTCACATAACGACCGAGAGCAACAGCGTTTACTCCAATTCTCAGGACTAGCAGACAAGTAACGCTGCGTGAAATAACCGCAGGAATCAATGTGGGACATACGACGAATGTATAAGAACAGCGCGGCGAAATTTGACGTTAATGTTAGTTTATTCGGCCTACTTCCGTTTACTAATGAGTTATGGAACCATCTTTTGGGGAAACTCGTCTCACAAAGGGAACATTGTCAAAATTCAGAAATGAATCATTAGAATTATATCTGGTGTCAGTCCTAACTCATCATGCAGAGACTTCTTTAAGAAACTTGGTTTTATAAGTACTACTTCACAGTACATACACTCATTTATGTCCTTTGTCATTTCCAACATGTCTCTTTTTACAAAAAATAGTGCAAAACATAATTATAATACCAGACCCAAAAGCGATCTGTATAAGGGCTATGAAAGCTTAACATTAGTGCAAGAAGAAGTCAAATACATGGGTACTCATATATTCAATAACTTACCAGAGCATATCAAAGGTCTTGTAAGTGATAAAGATAGATTTCAGAGTGGATTAAAGAACTACCTGTTGGCCAACTGCTCCTACTCCATCGATGAATATCTTAATAAGGATTATAGTTCATAACTCCGAGCCGGCCGTTGTGGCCGAGCGGTTCTAGGCGCTACAGTCTGGAACCGCGCAACCGCTACGGTCGCAGGTTCGAATCCTGCCTCGGGCATGGATGTGTGTGATGTCCTTAGGTTAGTTATATTTAAGTAGTTCTAAATTCTAGGGGACTGATGACCGTAGAAGTTAAGTTCCATTTGGAAGCGAGTACCTTTGCTAACAGCACACGACTTCGCGTACAGTGCCTCTCCTGGGCTCGTGGCCGTATCGATTTGAGCCTAGACGACTGGAAAATTGTGACCTGGTCAGATGAATCCCGATTTCAATTGTTAATAGGTGATGGTAGTGTTCGAATGTGACGCAGACCTCACGAAGCCACGGACCCAAACTGTCAGGAAGGCACACTGCATGCTGGTGGTGGCTCCATAGTGCTGTGGGCTGTGTTCACATGCAGTAGACTGGGTCCTCTGGTCAACCTGAACCGGCCTTTGTCTAGAAACGTTTTTTGCAGCCATTCATGGACTTCATGTTCTCAAACAACGATGTCCCGTCACCGGGCTACAACTGTCGCGACTGGTTTGAAGAACATTCTAGACGATTTGAGCAAGTGATTTGGCCGCCCATATCCCCCGTCATGAATCCTATCGATCATTTATGAGATATAATTGAGAATTCAGTTCGTTCATGAAATCTTGCTCGGGCTATACTTTCGCCGTTGTGGATGGCTGTAGAGGCAGCATGGCTCAGTATTTCTGCAGGGGACTTCCAACGAATTGTTGAGTCTGTGTCACTTCGCGTTGCTGCACTACGCCGGGCAATAGGAGTTCCGACACGCTGCTAGTATGTGTCCCATGACTATTAGTATGTGTCCTATTACTTTTGTCCCTTCGGTGTACAGACACTGAAAAATACATACCTAAGTAAAATATCGCTACTTACCGCCCTTCCTGGTGGTACAATTTCAGTGTCCAGCAATCATGTGCATATTTAATCGATGCCAATATGTGTGCAAGATGAGCTGGCGAGCGTGGTAAAGCGGCGGTATGTCATTAGCTAGCGTACACGGCTAACGAGGTGTTTTTTTAGGCGAGTCAGGGATCGTCAGTTTAAACGGGCAACCGTTACGTCGTAACGGTGTCGGAAGCACGCATGAAAACGCACACTTCTGGTGGCAACTCAAACCAAATGGCTACTGTTTGTCAGAAAAGTCACTCGTTTTTACGTAACCCAACAAAGAGATTACATGAACAGTATTCTCGGTTATTTTGGTGACAATGATAGTCCTAATAGCAAATTAATTAGGAAATTTCCTGCAGGACCCGTAATAAGAGAACTATGTAGGATCCTTTTCCCCATTCACATGTATGTGTGAAAGACCGACACTAATCTCGATTCACTGTTTTAAGGAATATTCTCTAAATTAGGTATAGATATACTACGTAACAATGAGCATGAAAATCTGTGCCTGTCTCGTACTCGAACGCGGATAACGAACGTCATGGGGACCTCGAAGATTCGACACGGTGATCGGCTTTTTTTTTTTTTTTTTTAATCTGTCTTCATTATGGTTTGATGGGGCCCTCTCGAATTCCTCTCCTGTGCCGAACTTTTTCATCTCAAAGTAGCACTTGGAACCTACGTCCTCCATTATTTGCTGAATGTATTCCAGTCTATGTCTTCCTCTACAATTTTTACGCTCTTCAGCTTCCTCTAGTGCCATGGAATTATTCCATGATGTCTTAACAGATTTCCTATCATCCTGTCTCTCGCCGAATCTGCAGAGAACCACCTCATGCCTTATCTTATCCGTCCACCTAATTTTCAGCAATCTTGTGTAGCACCTCATGTTGCATGCTTCTATTCTCTTCCGCTCCGGTTTTCTCACGGACCATGTCGCACTGCCATACACTATTGTGGTCCAAACGAACACTCTCAGAAGTTTCTTCCTCACATTACGAACTATGTTTGATACTATTAAATTTCTCTTTGCCAGTGCTAATCCGCCTATATGTCTTCTTTGCTCCGTCCGTCATGGGTTATTTTGCTGCCTAGGTAGCAGAATTCCTTAATTTCATCTACTTCGTAATCACCAGTTCTGATGTTAAGTTTCTCGCTGTTTTAATTTCTGTTACCTCTCATTACTCTCGTATTTCTTCCATTTATCTTTATATTCTGTACTCATTAGACTGGCCGGCTGCGGTGGTCTCGCGGTTCTAGGAGCGCAGTCCGGAACCGTGCGACTGCTACGGTCGCAGGTTCGAATCCTGCCTCGGGCATGGATGTGTGTGATGTCCTTAGGTTAGTTAGGTTTAAGTAGTTCTAAGTTCTAGGGGACTAATGACCACAGCAGTTGAGTCCCATAGTGCTCAGAGAAATTTGAACCATTTGAACTCTTTAGACTGAGCAGGTCCTAAAATTGTTGAACAGTTTCACTCAGGGTAGCATTGCCATTGACGTCCTTTCAACTTGAATTTTAATCTCGTTCTTGAACCTTCCTTTATTTCCGTCATTGCTTCTTCGACATGCAAATTGAACAGCAGGAGCGAAAGACCACATCCCTGCCTTACACCCTTTTTAATCCGTGCACTTCTTTCTTAGTTTCCCACTGCTGCTGTTCTTCTTTGGTTCTTGTATATATTGTATATTATCCGTCATTCCCTATAGCTTACCCTTATTTTTCTCAGAATTTCGCATATGTTGCACCGTTTTACACGGTCCAACGTTTTTACAGATCGAGAAATACTATGAACTATCATTATTTTTGGTCAGTCTTTCTTCCATTATAAGTCGCACCGTCAGAACTGCCACTCCGGTTCCTTTACCTTTCCTAAAGCCAAACTGATCGTCATCTAACAGCTCCGCAGTTTTCTTTTTCATACTTCTGTATATCATTCATGCCAACAACTTGGATGCAGGAGCTGTTAAGCTGATGGTGCGATAATTCTCGCACTTGTTGGCCCTTGCAATCTTGGGAAATGTGTGGCTGATGTTTCCCTGAAATTTTCACGTATCAGAAATAAGTTGTACAGCTGATGTCTAACCATAGTTGCAAATGCGAATATTTTTGGTCTGTTTAACACGGCTGTAGATCGTCAAGCAGTGTCACTGCATAGTACTATACAGACACTGCAAGCTTATAAGTAAACTGTCGTTACTTGCCATTCTCCCTTGTGTTCAATTTTTAATGTCCAGCAATTTACCAGAGAGCCCGCGGCCCACTGAACGTTGGCTGGGCTGAGGAAGCACGCTTCTGACGTTTGAGCTAAGTACAGCTATTGACATGATACACACGTACCGTTTATTTTACATTTTATGCGAGTCTCTTGCCTTTTTGGGCGTTCTGTATTAATGTTGGACCATGCCTCTTTAGGCAGTTTGTAGTTTTAGTGTGTTCCGAAGAACGTGTGGTTATCCGCGCCGAAACCTAGGTCAACAACCTGTTTCTATTTGCCATCGAGGTGGATTCTTTATAATCATTAATTTTAAAATGTGTGTCTAGGGCCTCCCTTCGGGTAGACCGTTCGCCGGGTCTTTCGATTTGACGCCACTTCGGCGACTTTCGCGTCTATGGGGATAAAATGATTATGGTTAGGACAACACAATACCCAGTCCCTGAGCAGAGAAAATCTCCGACCCAGCCGATAATAGAATCCGGGTCCTTAGGATTGACATCACGTTGCGCTGACCACTCAGCTACCGGGGACGGACACGTGCATATTTAATCGGTGCCTGATGACCTGGTGAGCGTGGTAAATCGGTGGTGTGTCGTTAGCTCGCATACACGTGTATCGAGATGACTTTTTTTTTAGGCGTGTCAGAATATAACAAGTTTGAACGAGGAACCGTTACCATATAACGATGTCGGCAGCACGCACTAAAACGTACACTTTCGTAATCCGACAAAGACATTACCTGAACAGCATTCTCTGTTATTTTGGTGTAGTGATAGCGCTACAAGCGAGTTAAGAAGGAAATCTCATCTAGCAGTTTCTAGCTCGTCATGAGAGAACTTAGTAAGACCGATTTTTCTACTTACATTCGTGTCTGAAAGAATGGACACTGTTGACGATTCAACTGTAGCTCGAGTCCCGGTCCGGCACAAATTTTCAACTTTGAAATTGATTTAAATCAGTTTCTACTGATGCACCACTACGTGCGCGCCGTCTGTGCTACCGCGTCAAGGAAGAACGCCCCTCTCATTTCTGACTCGACATTTTATTTAGGAGTGTAAAATAATTTTATATAGTTTCAAGTCCAGTGCTTAAACCTGCCGTTGGTAAAACACAACAATTCCACTGTCATTAAATAATTTTTTGGTGAACTTATACCTCTTAGCATAATATGGCCTACGTATTCATCATCACTGTTCTAGTTGCAATTTACGCGCGCTCAGAATTATGTGTTTCCTGTGGCACAGTTGTCATCAGACCACCTTTTAAAACTAAGGCACTGGACCCATTCTTTCTTTTTCACTGATTGTATCGTTTCAAGCAGTAAATACAAGTTTCATCCTCTTCATCAGACTACTGCATGTTATAAGAGAAAGTAAGAATTGGATGGAACATTTGTTTATTCAGGCGCTTTGAAAGGACTGTTTCGTGAGAGGAGACTGAGAGGATGGAGGAGATACAAGATGATAGGGAAGCGGAAATTACGCGGACCAGAAGAGAATGGCAGAAGCCGGAAAGCATGAACAGCTACCTTGTGAAAACCTGCCTGTGGGCAGAAGATTAATGATGGCATCAGAAATAGGCACATCCAAATTTTTCCTTGCTCTTACTCTTAAAAATATCTTGCCCTATCAGTCCATGCTCTCAGAGAAACAATTGTTTCTGTTTGATTCATTAGGTTCAAATAGCTATTTTTTAGCAATTTCTATTTTTTCTTTTACTGTGGTTTGATTTTGTTAGATCGTGTTTCTAACTGCTGCTGTCTTTAAATTTCCTTGACTGGGGAATCACTTAGCATGGCAATGCGAAATAGTGCTAGACGTGCCCAGACAGAACTCTGTAAAGGTGCTACATCGCCATGATTGAATTAGTTTCGAAACTGAAGTGAAAACTTTCAAGTTTTCAGATTATACGAACGTACATTTTAAAGTAGAATAAATTCCTGTTCTCGAACCTATATTTATCTATTCTTAATTCTGAAAGATATGCTGCCTAGGAGCTTCGATATTTGAGCAACAAAATTTACTCACGTTACAGAGCATCGAGGGTCGACGAAACTCGTCTGGCAGTGTCTAACCATCACTCTGGAGGCTGAAGATGACTCTATGAAAGAGTCGAAACCGGTCACTCACTCTAATAAATAAAAAAAATTGCGATCAAGGCTGTTTTAAATTTTAATTTCAATTAGAATGTCGACTTCGGTCCAGACCGCAGCATCCAACGTGACTACGTTCTCTGCTCTTGCCTGTGCGCAAGAATGTAGAAGTGTGGAAAACACCTCATATTAATGTCCACTAATAGATTTCTGAATAGTGCCGATCAGATCGTGTATGATATGTCTGATAATGCTTGATAAAGGATAAATATAATTTCTGCTCTGTCGTAAATACATTTATGTTATTACCTGAGGTACAAATTCATTGTAAAATGGACGCATAACGGAGAGAGAGGAGAATTTTCCGATTCGGGCTGGCAGGTTCCCTCGAGGGACCTGGCGACTCCATGAATATGCAGCGAGCGCCGCGCCGCGCCGCGCCGCGCCTTGGTCCAGGCAATGCGTGTGGCACCGTCCCGTGGAAACCTGCTGCGCTCTTTGTGGCAGCCGCTTTTGTTCTGCGTGTAAATGCAGAGTGCGTGCCCGTTCGCTCCGCTGCACTGACCTGTAGCACGACCTGGAGGTCTTCGGGGAACGGCGACAGCCCCACGGCGCCGGAGAAGCCTACCACTTTGCTGCGGGACGCGACGCAGTGCCGAGGTGCCGTCAACCGGACGGTTCAACATGCTTGCACTAAACGCGAGTTCGTCGCCCAGGACAAACTCCCAAGCGACTGACAAAAAGCGCAGGTGACTCCTAAGAAAAGTAAAAGAACGGATCCGCATAATTACAGACCAATATCCTTAACGTAGGTTTGCTGAGGAATTCCTGAACGCACTCTGAGTTCGAGAACAAAAACTTCACGTGAGACAGGAAAGCTTCTGCCCACAAATCGGCAAGGATTTAGAGAGCGACGGTCTTACGAAACTCTGTTTGCCCTTTTCTTACATGATACCCTGAAAACCTTGAATGGAAGGCAACAGGCACTTTCCATATTCCTAGATTTCCGGTAAGCGTTTGACACGGTACCCCGCGGCAGACTGTTGACGAAGGTACGAGCATACAGTTTAGGTTCCCAGGTATCTGACAAGGGAAACTCCCGATCGCATCCCCCTCACATTCAGTGGTAAGATGGTCCAAGGTATAGCCCGTCAGAAAATGGACACAGGTCAAATGGCTCTGAGCACTATGGGACTTAACATCTGAGGTCATCAGTTCCCTAGAACTTAGAACTACTTAAACCTAACTAACCTAAGGACATCTCACACATCCATGCCCGAGGCAGGATTCGAACCTGCGACCGTAGCAGTCGCACGGTTCCAGACTGAAGCGCCTAGTAGCGCTCGGTCACACCGGCCGGTAGAAACTGGTCCCAGGTCAAACATGAAAACAGGAAGAAGGTGTACTGAACTGTGAAAACAGAATCAAAATCGAAAAAGTGAACGGTTAACGCTCAAGATGTGAATCATCGAGCCAATCGGAATAACTACGGCGTCGTGGTTATGTGTTGGACTGCGAAGAGAGAGATCCGTTTTCAAATGTTCCTCGTGTCTCACTTTCTTTTCGACACAACTATGAACGGGCCGTCCATTCATTGACGCGTCCTTTCCCTGTATTCAAATTTGTGTCTGTGTCGTGATGTAATATCCGCTGCAACACAGAAGTTAAGAGAGAGACCTCATAACGTATGCACCTCATATTTGTTCTACACGATTACCACTTGTTATGACTCTTGCGTTCCGTTTTGGAAGTTTTGATTATTGCACTCCTTTCTTGCAACGTAGTTCATATCCGTTTATTTGTTGTTTTTGTTTCTGTGAGAGGTCTATGCGGCATCTCGCCTGCTCTCACTGTTCATCATGTTTACTTCCGACGGTAATACATTAATACCACACCAGACGTATTCTATAACTAATGTGTAGTATGACTACGGCCAAGACTACAGAAGGAGAATAGGCACGCCAATGACCAGGCGGAAATGTCATAATTTTGTGAAAAAAGAGGAAAGAAAATGTGGCAGGAAGGACATTTGAAAACCGATGTCCCACTTTGCAGTCCAACACCGTGACTACACAATCACGACACCGTCGTTGTTGGAGTTCGTTCGATGTTGCACATCTTGAGTGTGGACTGTTCATTGCTTCTATCTTGCTTCTTTTTTCACAGTTCAGTACACCACCATGTTTTCATACTTTATCTGTGTTTAGTTTCTGACAAGCTATCCACTGGGTAATTTTACTATTAAATCTGAGTGGGTGCGATGGGGAGTTTTCCTTGTGAGTAGCTCGAAGACTTTTTAAGTACAAGAACACAGTACGTTGTCCTCGATGGATGACATTCGCCGGACACAAGGATACAGTCGAGAGTGCCCCAGAGAAGTGAGAGAGGACCGCTATTATTTTCTACATGTATAAACGATCTGGCTGACAGCGTGAGCAGCGATTTACGGCTCTTTGCTGATGACCCTGTGAAGTACGGGACACTGTCGTCCTTGAGTGACTGTGGGGGGGGATGCAAGATGACAGACAACATTTGTAATCGGTGTGATGAACGGCATCTTACTCTAAAGGTAGAAAAATATAAGTTAATGCGGATGACTGTGGAAAAAAGGTCATATCACTTGATATCAAGGCGTAACGTAACAAAGCCACATGAAATGGAATGAGCTCGTCATGCTCGTAGTCGCAAAGGCGATTGCTCGACTTCGTTATACTGCGACAATTTTGGGAGTGAGTAGCTCATCTGTAAAGGAGACGGAGTGTAGAACACTAGTTCGAACCCTTCTTGAGTACTGCCCGAGCGTTTGGGATCCCCACCAGGTGGGATTAAAGGAAGACATCGGCACATTTTGTTACCGATGGATCCGATCGTGACGCAAATATTAAGCAAATCTTTACTGAACTGGGATTCCCTGGAGGGAAGATTACTCTCTTTCCGCGAGGCACTACTGCGGAAATTTAGAGAATCGGAACTTGAGGCCGATTGCAGACCTATTCGACAGCCGCCAACGCGCATTTCGCATAAGAATCACGAAAATAACATGAGAGAAATCAGGTATCGTAATGAGACCGACAGACAGTCGATTTTTCCCTCGCTCTGTTTGCAAGTAGATCAGAAAATGACTAGTAGTGATACATGGCTCCCTCCGCCATGCACCGTACGGTGGCTTCCGGAAGTGGAATCAATTTCCTACCACAGTAATTGGCCGGTGTAGCCGGGGTGCATAAATAGTAGCGTTAAGCTGGTGATTGTCGGACTGTTCCGAAATGTCGCGTGATTTATTCCAAAACTCTCCGCACCGTTTCGTGGAATGAGAACATGCGACAGCATTAACGCATTAGGGCCGTAAAAGTAGTGGCTACATTTTGTACCGTATGTACTCGGTATTTTCAAGTCACACATCCGTTACAATTTTCTCGTTACTTTCGTTATTGAATGTCATTACGTGTAAAGGTTTTTGCAGTTGTGAATACATGAATATGATTGTCGACATAAATCACATATTGCTTCATTTCCCAGCTCTTCTCCGAAAAAATCACGTCATTTGCTTCTTTCCTGCTACGTGATAATCCCACTATGTAATTGGTTACCAACGTTCCTGACACCATTACCCATGAGTGCATAGCATGCCGGCCGCGGTGGTCTCGCGGTTCTAGGCGCGCAGTCCGGAACCGTGCGACTGCTACGGTCGCAGGTTCGAATCCTGCCTCGGCATGGATGTGTGTGATGTCCTTAGGTTAGTTAGGTTTAAGTAGTTCTAAGTTCTAGGGGACTGATAACCACAGCAGTTGAGTCTCATAGTGCTCAGAGCCATTTGAACCATGAGTGCAATTAGACGTCGAATACGAATTTCGTGCGAAGAAAGAAACACGCAAGTAAGGAAGCGCCTCAGGCAGTAATGAAACGATACTTAAGAGAGTCTCATGGCTCATTTATTGCTCAGTAACGGATACATAAGATATGCGACACCTCTACATAGCTTAGGGACGTTGAAATCGGCCCCTCATTTCGCGCTGTTCGAGAGGACTCAACTTTATGTGCGGACATCCTTTTGTTATTACAGAAACACTTTACACGCTGTCATAGCCTGTTTTATTTGTAAGATTTATGTTTGGCGAAGAAAGGAAGCAGGTGAGTGCAAATAAAGTAAATGTTGTTTACTGTTGGAATTCCGAGAGAGGACATTCCGGGAAGAGACCGACAACTTCTAACTTCCTCATACATACAGCAGTGAGAAAATTAGAGAAATTATGCTAACACGAAGGTTTACCGATAGTCATTCTTCCAAGCATTCGTGAATGGTACAGGGAAGATGATGATTGGTGTGTGGGGAGCCGGTCATCAGGGCCCGTAAAAAGTCCCAATTTTTACACATTCCAATTTGTTCACAGTCCAAACTAGCCACGGTGACGAATGATGAAGATGATGATAAGATGAGGACAACACAAACACCCAGTGCCCGGGGAGAGAAAATCCCCAACCTGACCGAGAATCGAACCTGGGACCCCGTGATCCAGAGGCAGAAACGGTAGCCGCTAGACCACGACTTGCGGACGGGTAGTCTAATGTCGCTTGCGCAGTAGAATTGTAGATGTAAGGCGATCGGACAAAAAATAGCTCCCTTCTAGGTAATCGCGTCAAGTATAATTTAATACCGTGTAATTACGCCCCTGGACTTGATAATCGCGTGTATTCGGTTACGAAAGTTGTGCAGGTACGTCGCACCGGGTTAAGCCACTCGCTGAATATTTGATTCCACGAAACTGCCGGTGAGCTGATGTCGGCGTTTCGGCCGCTGTTACAACATGCCCAAAGCCAGGTGATTTTGCAGGCCAATCGAGATGCAGTGGGATCGCGGAGTGTTCAGAAAACCAGTCACTTATTGTACCACCACGGTGAACTTCGTTTTTGTCGTATTGGAAAATACGGGTTTCAACAGCATAGGCCTACTCACCAGGAAGATCGTGACTGATCATTCAGGACGTGTAAATAAACATACTGGTTCATGTTAATGGTCACTTCAGTGAGGAGGCCCAATTTATGATAGAAAAAAATTCCCCAGAACATCACAAACCCATCTCCGGCTTTCGCCTGGCCTTGAACTCGTTCAGGATGAAATGCTTCATTTGGCCTTCGGTGCACACGGCGACATGCGTCATTTGAATGAAGGCAAAAACGTGATTCGTCAAATCACATTGCGCTTCGCCAGTCGGCTACTGTCCACGTTCGACGATTTATAGTGCATTGAAGACACGCAGCTTTATGTGCCTGTGTGAGCAATGGTGTCTTGCGTGGCGACGGGTTTCAAATGTTAACTGCATGCATTTCCCCTCGCAACGTTCTCTGGCTGAGAGGTTGGGATGGACGTTCATCCACTACCTGCAGCAAGTCACGTCAGGTTTGGAAGCGAATTTGAATCACACGCCGTGAAATGCGTCTCCGGTTCCTCTTAATGAAGATCTTCGTACAGCCACAATTCCGACGTGGTGTTTTTTGGCCACGTGTGTTACACCGCTGCTTGTAGCCACGCTGAACAGTCCGCCGCGAATCACTAACAAATCTAACAACTTCACACATCATGCGACACACAATGGCCACTTTTTTCCACTCCGTCACGTCCTTACGTTTACCTATATTTGCGTAAAATAACTGCCTGAAAAATAAACGTCTCACTGACCGCTTTCCCTCAAGTAGGGGCTGGAGGTGCAGTAGGTGCAAGGTCGAACACGTGACGCGATCGCTGCGCCGTCTGTAAATTCTTAACAATTTATCCGCGCACGCGCTCTGGGGTGACTAGTTTTTTACGGTCTGAGTTTAGAACAAAGAGAAGCCGTACTTCACCTCCGTCAGTATAAATGAGGAAAAAATTACGAGTTGTTGTTGTCGTGGTGATGGCCAGGGTGGCCGAGCGGCTCTAGGCGCTACAGTCAAGAAACCGCGTGAACGCTACGGTCGCAGGTTAGAATCCTGCCTCGGGCATGGATGTGTGTGATGTCCTTAGGCTATTTAAGTTTAAGTAGTTCTAATTTCTAGGGGACTGATGACCTCAGAAATTAAGTCCCATAGTGCTCAGAGCCCCCATTTGTTGTGGTCTTCAGTCAGGAGACTGGTTTGATGCAGCTTTCCATGCTACTCCATTCTGTGCAAGCTACTTAATCTCCAAGTAACTACTGCAACATACATCCTTCTGAATCTGCTTAGCGTATTCATCTCTTTGTCTCCCTCTACGATTTTTACTCTCTTCGGTGCCCTACAGTACTAAATTGGTGGTCTCTTGATGTCTCAGAACATGTCCTACCAACGGATCCCTTCTTCTAGTCAAGTTGTGCCACAAATTCTAATCCTCGATTCTGTTCAGTACTTCCTCATTAGTTACCTGATCTACCCATCAAATCTTCAGCATTCTTCTGTAGCACCACATTTCGAAAGCTATTCTCTTCTTCTCTCAACTATTTATTACCCATGTTTCACTATAAGGCTACAATCCATACAAATACTTTCAGAAAAGACTTCCAGACACTGAGATCTATACTCGATGGTAAAAAATTTCTCTTCTTCAGAAACCCTTTCCTTGCCATTGCCAGTCTACATTTTATATCCTCTATACTTCGACTATCCTCAGTTATTTTGCTCCCCAAACAGCAAAACTCATGTACTACTTCAAGTGTCTCATTTCCTAATCTAATTCCCTTAGCATCACCTAATTTATATAGACTACATTAAGATACCCTCGTTTTGCTTTTGTTGATGTTCATCTTATATCCTCCTTTCAAGAGACTGTCCATTCCGTTCAACTACTCTTCCGGTCCTGTGCTCTCTCCTATACAATTACAATGTCACCGGCAAACGACAAAGTTTTTATTTCTTCTCCGTGGATTTTAATTCCTACTCCGAATTTTCTTTTGTTTCCTTCACTGCTTGCTCAATATACCGATTGAATGACATCGAGGAGAGGCTACAACCCTGTCTCACTCCCTTCCCAACCACTGCTTCCCTTTCATGCCCCTCGACTCTTAAACTGCCGTCTAAACAGTCTTTCGCTCCCTGTGACTCTGAGCACTATGGGACTTACATGCCGTGGGCATCAGTCCCCTAGAACTTAGAAGTGCTTAAACCTAACTAACCTAAGGACATCACACACATCCATGCCCGAGGCAGGATTCGAACCTGCGACCATAGCAGTCGCGCGGTTCCAGAGTGCGCGCCGAGAACCGCGAGACCACCGCGGCCGGCTTTCGCTCCCTGTATTTGACCCCAGCCACCATCAGAATGTGAAAGATAGTATTCCTCCCTCTCAGAAAATACAATACGCAAACAATTGAAATATGTTAACACGCGGAGCAAAGTTCACGCGATTCACAGAGGACGCGCACGAGTTTCTTCTATTACAAGGGCCGATCAAAAAGTTTCTGTCTGAAGACGTTGCTGCAGCGTATATGCAACGTGGACCGACTCCGATGCGGGTGTGTAAGCGCCTTGATGTTGGCAAGCGATTATTGGGATATTCGTGTCTTTCCGATGTGCATGCGGTAAATGCGGAGACGTGACTTATGGCGATGTTATTACAAAATGCGCCTAAACAGGACCAAAGTGCTGTTATTCTTTTCTTGGATGCCGAAAGACTAACACCGGTAGACATCCGTCGGAGACTGAAGAATGTGTATGGGAAGCATGTCTATCGAGAACCAATGTTGTGAAATGGTGTTGCTGCTTGATGGTAACGCAAATCCCCTTTGTACCGCAGAAGTTACACCAACTTGAGACACTTGAGCATCCGCTCTATAGTCCTGATCCTGCCCCATGCGATTATTTCGCCTTCAGTCCCGTAAAAAAAGTCGTTGAAGGATCGACGATTCCTGTGGGACGAGGATGTTCAGCAGGCAGTTACGGACACCTTCACGCAGCAGGGCACGGCGTTTTACCAAACGGTTGCCTTTAACCTGGTGCGTCTGTGAGATGATTGCCTCAATGCTCACGGCGTTTTTGCATGATTGGCGTACCAGATTCTGGACTATGCGGCCTTCGGACGGAAACTTTTGTGATCGCCCCTTATCGTTTAAATGACGACTGCGCAGCAGGATATAGCTCGGCCACAAAGTTAAATACAAAATAAAATAAATTTGCCAAATCATGGAAAGAACGAACCGCTTTCGACGGAATAAACGCTAGGGAAGAGCCGCGTGGATCATGTTAAGTCTGAGACAAATGAACGCTTATAATCATGTTGAATGGTGCTTGGTAATTCCAAGGGCATGAAATTAGGCGACTACGAATGAAATAAAGTGTTTGTTTCAAATAGGAACAAGTGATGCGGGAAGAAAAATTACTTAGCATAATGTAATATGGCTGTTAATCAGAGCGTGAAAAAGTACTTCGTGATTAATTACTATGTATGCCTCACGAGTTCAGCGTGAATAATTGGACGGAAATTATCCGCAACTGGTAAGCTGAGCCGTATTGGCGATAATCTGTTACCCGGACACACCTCGAAACGAGAGCATTATACAGCAGTTGATGTGTTACAGTATCTCGCTGATCAGTGTGCGTTTTGCATAAAACAGAAGTGGGTTGATGTTCCCGCTCTAATTAACTGAATTAACCAGAATTACATTGACGGATGCGGAGCTGAAATTGCGTATTGTATATGTTTCAGTCACTTCGGTTGAGATGATTTGAAACGTTTCTCTATTAACGATTCCACGAGACGTGTGCTAGAATAAGGTCAACTGAATTTCGTGTTTTATTCACATTCTATGAGTAGTTGCTTGTTTTACGATATTTTTTCAGTTCACAAAGAGTATGACAGCTGAATATTTTCTCCGATTAAATTTACTGTTTCAGAGGTCCTACTTTTTTTCACACACAGACGAACAAAGCGCATAAGGACTCCACCAAATTTAGGTTGTGCCCGCCGGCTAGCCGTGCGGCCTAACGTGCTGCCTCCCGAGCGGGAAGGCGTGGCGGTCCCCGGCACGAATCCACTCGGTAGATTAGTGTCGAGGTCCGTTTTGTATCCCACCTGTATATTCGGTGCGTGGGTCTGCTCCTGTGAACTGCTTCTGTAGTACAGGCCGAGAGTGAAGGAAGCGAGGAGGAGCAGGAGAGGTGAAGCTGTAATTAGGCTGTTTAGGTTTTTATGTTGGTAACGCCACATAGCGCTCTGTATGAAAATCACTGGCTGTGCTGTGTGCAGTCTGTGGCTGGTTGGCATTGTTGGAATATTCGCTATTGTAGCGTTGCGCAGTTGGAGGTGAGATGCCAGCAGTGGTGGCTGTGGGAAGAGAGATGGCAGAATTTTGAGAGCGGACGATCTGGACGTGTGTCCATCAGAAAGTGTAAACTTGTAATGCTGGATATCATGAACTTTTGAACATTATTAAGGTAAATGCATTGTTTGTTCCCTACCAAAATCTTTCATTTACTAACTATGCCTATCAGTAGTTTGTGCCTTCAGTAGTTAGAATCCTTCATTTAGCTGGTAGAATTGGCGCTCGCTGTATTGCAGTAGTTCGAGTAACAAAGATTTTTGTGGAGGAAGTGATTCATGAAAGGTATAGGTTATTGTTAGTCACGGCCATTCTTTTGTAGGGATTATTGAAAGTCAGACTGCGTCGCTCTAAAAATATTGTGTCAGTTTAGTGCTGATCAGAATAAGTAAAGAGAGAAATGTCTGAATACGTTCAGTTCTACTCAGGTGTTTGAAAATCAAATAAGGTAACAGGTTTATCAGCACAGTCATTCATAAATTTTTCTAAGGGGAGGTTTCAAAGCACTTCGGTACTGCATGTAACTTTAACACTTTTGATAGAATCAAAAACGCAAGTAAATATCAAATGCATACAAACCTTGGGCTAGGATGAGCACGTAGGTGTGAAGCCGTAGTCCGTGTCTAATCCTGTGAAGCTAGAACGATTGTTCTTTATAATCTCGACACTAACAAATACAATTTCCAGGCCGTCTGCTCTTGATGATCTGGGCAGATAACAAGAGGGCACTCACCGAGATCCACAGCGTCGGCCAGAGGGAGCTGTGGTCGGCGTATTTAGTCTACTGTGATAGTACCAACTTACGAGAGCGTGCACCTACGTTGTGGCATCGTAACTATCGATGCCACAGTCCGGTGTGCCGGCCAGTCTGTGGATGGTTTGTAAGGCACTTTTCCATCTACCTCGTCAAATGCCGGCTGGTTCCCCTCATTCCCCCTCAGTTACACTGTGTCGACGATTGCTGCGCACACGCCGTTTCCACGTACGCGTACCTCACAATTATTCTACCTCGCAAACATCTGGGGTTACACTAGTCCGGTATGAGACGTCCCCGGGAGGTCCACTGGGGGGCCGAATCACACAATAACCCTGGGTTCGGTGTGGGGCGGCGGTGGGGTGGGTGGACTGCTGTGGCTTGTTGTGGGGTTGTGTGCCACTGAGTGCTACGGCGGAGCGAAGCCTCTCCGTCGTTTCTAGGCCTCCGGTTTAATACAATTGAATACAAATTAAGGTTGACAAAATTGGTTATTGTCGCCGGGCACGGACACGGACACGGGCACGGGCACGGAATACCTGAGGAAGGGAATGAGGGACAGAAATGTGTTGGTTGGCAAAAGGCGTAGAATCTTATATCTGAGCCATTTCGATATCTTCTGACGAGAAGTGTATCTAGTAGTTTGCCACAGTAAGATTTAAAAGTTGAGAGCTTCCAGCTGTAGAAGCTAACGCTGTCTTGCCAATTCACTCAAAATGTCGCCTACGACTTGAACCAGTATGTATGCGTTGGTGTGTACTGAAATGACAAATACAACGGTCATTTCATTCTGCACTTCAGTGCAAATACGGACTGTTGTGCCAAGAATGCAGATTTCGCTTCGCAACTCTGCGAAGGTTTCGAGTTATGACAGCGACAGCATAGTTTACAGCAGACCACGCGCTAGCGACTTCAACGCGGTGACAGTATCGGCTGACGCAATCTCTAGCCTAGCTGGCGCCGTCGCCTCGCCCACCTCGGGCTTCGAGTATTGTTACACAGGTAGAGTTAGCAAAACAGGTACATGCTTTGAGAGGTGGTAGTACTGGTCATTCTGAACAAAAACTTCAAATCAACATACGCTCTTCAAGTAAAGGACTGTACGGATGAGATCACGTCAGCAAAACAGCAGCTGTCTACAATAGTTGCAAAATGCATTGCAGTTGACGGTGGACTTTTTGATCATCTTTTGTGGGGACATATACGCAGTTAAACAAAACATAAGATCAGCATGTGCCATTTACTATCACCTGCATTTGTGCTGTACCCCATTGTCTCCATTAGTTGCCTCGGAAACTTTTGCAAACAGGATATATAGTCATATGGCTTTTTTGTTCGGAATCACTAGTATTGTCACATCTGAAAGCATGTAACTTTTCTCATGACTCAATCTGTATACTTTGCTCTCCTTTCCGGTAGATACAAAAACCAAACTTACTACTCACGTACGTATCACAGATAGAACAGGGTTCACCGGGCCACAACTGATGCGGGCTATTTTATCTGCAGAAGTACCATAAATCACAGAATTTTGAAAATTAATTTTGGTTGCTGAATCGATGTTCGGGCGTGCATCTGTTTTACCGGACGTTGCTCTTTGGACTGGATATTTTGGGTAACTGACATTTCCATAAGCCGTGCACTGTAAAGCATTTTCACATCTCATTCCCGTCACCTGCGTATGCACCCTTTACGTTTTCTAAGGCTAATTACTAATGCGCGTGTTTCACCCATGAAACAAAAAGACACCGTATTGTTTTTCTAATATGTCGCTTTCACTGCATCGAAATTTGGTTCCACATCTCAATTCCGAAAGCATAAACGCAAGGGCTCTACCTTCTTCTTCTCTCTTTCACGAAAAAGCTGTGGCCTAACTCCTCCATTTTAGTGAGTGTCCCCTGGTCGCGGAGTTCGCTTCTAGCGCGTTGTGCTATTTCGTGGTTTGGCGATTTATTTCTGTCTCAAGTTTGTGGCCCTATGACGTTCCTGCCGCCACACACGTCAGATTGCCTAACGGAACAAAGCTGTGTGCGCCACCTGTATGTGAATGCTGCAAACTGTTACTCAGTGTGTTCTCTTACTTTGACTGTTTTCTAGGCAGAGATTGACAACCAGCAAGGCATTTGCCAAGATGAGTGGGTATAACCGCTAGGAATCTTACTTGGGTTAGCCGGCGCGTCAGACCAAAGGCTGTTAATTCGCTGAGCAAATTCGATCTGAGTCTGGGTCACCTCCCAATGCCGTAGGGCAGCACGCTGCGCGTGAGCCTATACGAGCAGGTTGTGTCCTAGCTTATTAAGATGCTGTGAAACGCTCTTTGTTGTCTGTCTTCCTGGATATTCTGTAGCGTTTGGTGAAGTCTCAGTTGCGGAAGTGGCCGGGGGCCATGCACTGTTAGCGCCAGACGAATGTCGAGGCGTTTTGCCCCATAGACTTACCCTGAAACGTTTGTTCCCATATCAATTGAAGGTAGCACACTGGACTCGCATTCGGGAGGACGACGGTTCAATCCCGTCTCCACCCATCCTGATTTAGGTTTTCCGTGATTTCCCTAAATCGTTTCAGGCAAATGCTGGGATGCTTCCTTTCAAAACGGGGACGGTCGATTTCCTTCCCCATCCTTCCCTAACCCGAGCTTGCGCTCCGTCTCTAGTGACCTCGTTGTCGACGGGACGTTAAAAAACACTAACCCAACCTAAATCAATTGAAGGCATAAAGTTTGTAATTGAGTTAGCGATCAAGTTATGGCACTTTATTTGTAAATTTCCATTTCAATCACTTAAGTTGTGTAATTCATGATTACCGGTTTCGGTCATTGCTATCTTCAGATGTGTTTCAGACAGAAAAACAGTGATGTGACAAATCCAACGACTTGACGCTAAATCCACAACGGGCCTAGTGATACATAACAGCAACGAATAAAAATGTTAATATGATTAAAAGTCATACATACCAGCCAAATATACAATAAACGTATTGTGATAGAAGTATCAACGTCAGTACCTTTATACCTACTTCCATTGTAAGTGCTGGTCGTGGCCTGGTTTCATCCTGTTCGTATACAAATAACTGGGGCAAGTAGAGAGCACTAATGCTAATTTGACATTAGTAATCTCTATACTAAATTCATCATTTAGAATTTCCACCTCCGGTTGCTGAGTGGTCAGCGCGACAGAATGTCAATCCTAAGGACTCGGGTTCGATTCCCGGCTGGGTCGGAGATTTTCTCCGCTCAGAGACCGGGTGTTGTGTTGTTCTAATAATCATCATTTCATCCCCATCGGCGCGCAAGTCGCCGAAGTGGCGTCAAATCGAAAGACTTGCACCCAGCGAACGGTCTACCCGACGGGAGGCCCTAGTCACACGAGATTTACATTTTTATCAGTCAAAATGCAGTAGGTGTCGTCTTTAATTAAAATTCTTTCATATGGAAAAAAATAAGCGACTGAGAATAAAAAATTAACTGGCGTAAGTACGGATTGTATTTCCACATTTATTGTCAGAGGCTCATTTTGCCATATGAAATAACTTTTATTAATGGCTGCGCATATTAAATTTCAGCTATTGGATTTACTATACTGGTTACTCATGTACCCTCGCATTAGTGCCTTCTACTGGCCTCAGCAATTTGTGGAAGTACAGGTCGCCACCATGCCTTCAGTAGCGCTCACTATGTATCTGGGTATATTGATATTGACGTTGACACTTGTATCAGAATATTGTTATGGTATATATGGCTGGTGTGCACGCTAATATTTGTGTTTGTTATTCTTATGTTACTGGGGTTTTTGTAGATTTAGCTCCAGGTAATTGAACATATTTTGTCACATCGCTGTTTGACTATTTCTAACATATTTGAAGATGGCAGTGGCTTAAACCGGTAATCATGAATTGCACAACTCACATCGCGGACCTTTCAAATAATGTCTGTTGGCGTACCTGAATAACGTCTATGCGTACACTATCAAGCTAAATTAGGGTCGGCAACCTCGCTATAACCCGCGAGAAATGGTCAAAATAGTCACTTCTTCTGTACCACTACTGAATGCCCTGAATACAACTGACTGCATTAAAAAAAAAAAAAAAAAAAAAAAAAAAAAAAAAAAAAAAAAAAAAAAAAAAAACACCTCCCAAATCCGACCTCTGGAGTGGACAACGAACACCGTAGT
Source organism: Schistocerca gregaria (assembly GCF_023897955.1). Taxonomy (NCBI): domain Eukaryota; kingdom Metazoa; phylum Arthropoda; class Insecta; order Orthoptera; family Acrididae; genus Schistocerca; species Schistocerca gregaria. Next base: position 274,560,165 of record NC_064926.1, read on the forward strand.
CAGTCACTTCACCATTAACCTCTGTAAAAAGCACAGGATCACAGTTTGAAGTGAAAGGGGACAAGGACATACGTAACAGCTCCACACTTTAAATTTCTGTTCGTGCGAAACGCAATTTGTTGTCTTCTAGTACCCCTTCCAAGTGGTCCCATCTTTCTTAAAATCTTTCTTAAAATTTCTTGAACTTTGATTCTGTCGGGAGTCGGACAAGACTCCCGGAAATGCCAGAAAGGCTTCTTAGAATAAAATTCTGCCTGCGGAGTGAAAGCCGAAATGCCGAAAATTGCTTGGATTTATTATCCACAGAATAATTAAACTAGACTTTACAGTCTGGTAGCGTCGTACAGACACTCTATTCAGTACGGCTCAGTGATTGAGATGTACTTTAAAGACGTATTTATTATCGTTGGGAAGCCCAAACCACGGAACATCACAAGGAAGGTCTCCATGGTTCAGCGCCGGGCGTTGCAAACTGCCAGTAAATACTGCTGATGATGTTAGCACGTCGAGTGGAGACCTTGCGTCAAGGCACGACGCCCCAGGACTATCTCAAACATAAAAAATACGACCAACTGAAACCAGAATTTCAACTAGTAAACAGTAATTTCATTTCGGTAAATCGTAATGTAAGATGATTAAGGTTGCCCAGTTATAAAAGCCGATGAGGCTACTAAGACTTATGCGTAAGGGAACGCACTTCCGAAAGCTTTCCACGTGGAGAGAACTACTTTCGCAAAAGACCTCCTCAGAAACTCCGTCCCAGAGGCTTCCATAATCGCCCCCTACACTCCAAAAAGGGCTGCCGTCCAATTCCCCCACCTTCGTCCGCCCCCGAAATTATTTTGGTGATGCAGGACTTTCGGACAATCAGCGTCCACAGTGGTAATAAGGCATTCGTTTGGCCAAATCCTGCTAACGCTCATAGTGCTACTTTCATGAGTTTGTTTCTCCAATGACATGAGGGGATGCCAGCCATCCTTTGAAAAGAGCCAGGTCTGGCCATGTCACCAGCCTTTAGCAGGGTTAAGCAAAGACCGTACACTTACCTAAAGCCGGGGACAGCACTCCCCGTCCCACAGAAGCCGGTGAACTGACACTATTGCTTGCAACAACGACGAGCACTTGCTGACGATCGCGGAACGGCAATTATACGTTGCGACCGCACGAAATTGAAATTGTATACCTGTCCGGAAGTCGAATGTAAACTATTGGATCAAACATCGCAGACATCGGAAAACCACAACGTTCCTTTGGTTTCTCCTGACACCAACCAATCTCGTGTGTGGCTACAGCGTGCAAATACGTCGGATCAGTAACAACCTTGAGGCTACCGTTGAGGCAAACACACGGCTGTATCCTTTCTCCAGGGGTGATACGCTGTAACATTGTAGGAGAGCCTCTATGGAGTTTGCAACGTATGGAGACAAAATGGAGGCGAAATTGGGTTCTGAATCGGTTTGTGAGGGATTTGTAGATCAAAAAATGGTTCAAATGGCTCTGAGCACAATGGGACTTAACTTCTGAGGTCATCAGTCCCCTAGAACTTAGAACTACTTAAATCTAACTAACCTAAGGACATCACACACATCCATGCCCGAGGCAGGATTCGAACCTGCGACCGTAGCGGTCACGCGGTTCCAGACTGAAGTGCCTAGAACCGCACGGCCACACCGGTCGGCATTTGTAGATAACTGCCCGCGAGCGATAGAGGTCAGGGAGGAATTCAAGCTCTGCCCGTAGTTTTAATTTCTCTCAAATCTACATTACGAAGTAGTTTGTACAATCATCGAGTCATACGGTTGCTGTAGCAGGTTTTCTGTCTAACGGCTTCCAGGGACAGCAAAAATATAATTTTCAGTATTTAATCTAATTATTGACCGGATTTAAATGTAAAAATACTGTATTAATCCAGTCATTAAGAGTTGTAATGTTACGTTAAATGTTTAACACAATAAGAAGTGTATTAAAGTTAAAAACTGCTTGTATGTCTTGAGACAGAGCACTTACCGAGTTCCAAAAAACTTGCTACGTAATTTAAAACCGTTTAGACACTTTTTCTCGCTGGGAGACCCCGCAAAATAAAGAAAGGAAAAGGTTTATCGCTTAATACGTTTTCGCGCCGTTCATCTGGTAAATCTTCAACATCAGACGTGACATTTTAATATGTTACTTCTTTACTACTAACTTCGATCGCAGTACATTTTGCGGGCAGTGTGCACATATACCACTGAATGTACCTGCAAAATTATATTGTCGTACGAGAAGACATAATTCAGGACATATGGCGTCATAAATATTTAAACGCATCAAAAACTAGCTTTTCCTTAAAACGGAGTGCAAATTACCAAACTACTCTCATCCAAAATCTGATTGTCGAAACCAGGGTGACCGAGGATAATGGGGATGAAATCGTCTTCCAGAACCTTCACGTACCGTTCGCTTGTCACCGTGCCAGCAAGGAATATCGCACCGATTATTCCGTGACTGGACACTGCACATCACACAGTCAAACGCTGAGGGTGAAGATACTTCTCGATCGCGAAATGCGGTTTCACAGTCCCCCAGATGCACAAATTTTACCTGTTGACGAAGCCATCAAAATGAAAGTGGGCTTCGTCGCTAAAGCAAACCACACTAATTCCTGTGATGCCCCGCGACGAATAGCGCAGTTTGAACGTCCTAACGCAAACCGTTCAGAAGTTACGATGATTTTATTTGATCATCATCATCATTTAAGACTGATTATGCCTTTCAGCGTTCAGTCTGGAGCATAGCCCCCTTATAAAATTCCTCCATGATCCCCTATTCAGTGCTAACATTGGTGCCTCTTCTGAGGCTAACCCTATTACTACAAAATCATTCTTAACCGAATGCAGGTACCTTCTCCTTTGTCTACCCCGACTCCTCCTACCCTCTACTGCTGAGCCCATGAGTCTCTTGGGTAACCTTGCTTCTCCCATGCGTGTAACATGACCCCACCATCTAAGCCTGTTCGCCCTGACAGCTACATCTATAGAGTTAATTCCCAGTTTTTCTTTGATTTCCTCATTGTGGACACCCTCCTGCCATTGTTCCCATGTACTAGTATCTGCAATCATCCTAGCTACTTTCATATCCGTAACCTCAACCTTGTTGATACGGTAAACTGAATCCACCCAGCTTTCGCTCCCATACAACAAAGTTGGTCGGAAGATTCAACGGTGCACAGATAACTTAGTCTTGGTACTGACTTCCTTCTTGTAGAAGAGAGTAGATCGTAGCTGAGCGCTCACTGCATTAGCTTTGCTACACCTCGCTTCCAGTTCTTTCACTATGTTGCCATCCTCTGAGAATCCTAAGTACTTGAAACCGTCCACCTGTTCTGACTTTGTTCCTCCTATTTGGCGCTCCATCCGTTTATATTTCTGTCCCACTGACATTACTTTCGTTTTGGAGATGCTAATCTTCATACCATAGTCCTTACATTTCTGATCTAGCTCTGAAATATTACTTTGGAAACTTTCAGTTGAACCTGCCATCACAACTAAGTCATCCGCATTTGCAAGACTGCTTTTTTGTGTTCACATATCTTAATCTCATCCAGCCAGTCTATTGTTTTCAACATATGATCCATAAATAATATGAACAACAGTGGAGACAGGTTGCAGCGTTGTCTTACCCCTGAAACTATGAACTCAATTTACCGTCAACTCTAACTGCTGCCTGACTATCCATGTAAGGCCTTTAATTGCTTGCAAAAGTTTGCCTCCTATTCCGTAATCTTTAAGAGCAGACAGTAACTTCCTCCTAGGAACCTGGTCATATGCCTTTTCTAGATCTATAAAGCATAGATACTATTCCCTGTTCCACTCATAATACTTCTCCATTATTTGCCGCAAGCTAAAGATCTGGTCCTGACAACCTCTAAGAGGCCTAAACCCACAGTGATTTTCATCCAATTGGTCCTCAACTAATACTCGCACTTTCCTTTCAACAATACCTGAGAGGGTTTTACGCACAACGCTGATTAAAGAGATACCTCTGTAGTTGTTACAATCCTTTCTGTTTCCATGTTTAAAGATTGGTGTGATTACTGCTTTTGTCCAGTCTGATTGAACCTGTCCCGACTCCCAGGCTATTTCAATTATCCTGTGTAGCCATTTAAGACCTGACATTCCACTGTATTTTATGAGTTCCGACTTAATTTCATCCACCCCAGCTGCTTTATTGCACTGCAATCTATTGACCATTTTCTCCACTTCCTCAAATGTGATCCTATTTCCATCATCATTCCTATCCCATTCTACCTCGAAATCTGAAACATTACTGATCGTATTTTCACCTACACTGAGCAACTCTTCAAAATATTCCCTCCATCTGCCCAAGGCATCCACAGGATTCACCAGCGGTTTTCCTGACCTGTCCAAAAAAATTGTCATTTCCTTCTTACCCCCTTTCGAAGATTGCTAATTACACTCCAGAATGGTTTTCCAGCAGCTTTACCCATAGTCTGCAACCTGTTTCCAAAGTCTTCCCAAGATTTCTTCTTGGATGGTGCAATTATCTGTTTGGCTTTGTTTCTTTCTTCAACATAACTTTCTCTGTCTACCTGAGTTCAAGTATGTAGCCATTTTTGATACGCCTTCTTTTTCCTTTTACAGGCTGCCTTGACTGTGTCATTCCACCAAGCTGTTTGCTTCATCCTACTTTTACACACTACTGTTCCAAGACATTCTTTACCCACTTCTAGTACTGTGTCCCTATACCTTGTCCATTCCTTTACCAATGACTGTTATTGACTACATTCAACTAACTGGTATCTTTCTGAGATCGCTGTTATGTACTTGTGCCTGATTTCCTGATCCTGAAGTTTCTCCACTCTTATCCTCCTACATATGGATCTGACCTCCTGCACTTTCGGCCTCACAATCCCAATTTCACTGCAGATTAAATAATGATCAGTGTCATCAAAGAATCACCCTGAATATACGTGTGTCCCTCACAGCCTTCCCGAGTTCCTGATGTGTTATTATATAGTCAATGACACATCTGGTTCCCCTGCCTTCCCAAGTATACCGGTGAATGTTCCTATGTTTAAAAAAGGAGTTTGTGATTACTAAGCCCATACTGGCACAGAAATCCAAGAGTTGTTTCCCGTTCCTGTTGGCCTCCATATCCTCTCCAAATTTACCCATAACCTTTTCATACCTTTCTGTTCGATTTCCAATCCTGGCATAAAAATCACCCATGAGCAGAACACTGTCCTTGTCCTTTACTCTAACAACTACATCACTGAGTGCCTCATAAAAACTATCCATCTTATCTTGATCTGTCCCTTCACAATGCGAATATACTGACACAATCCTAATTGTCTTGCTAGACACTGTCAAATCTATCCACATCAGTCGTTCGTTTACATACCTTATTGCAACTACGCTGGGTTCCATTTCTTTCCTGATGTAAAGCCCTACACCCCATTGTGCTTTGACTCCTGACAGGTAGACCTAGTGTTCTCCCACTTCCTCTTCTTTCTACCCCTTACCCGAATGTCACTAACAGCTAAAACGTCCAGCCCCATCTTACTTGCAGCCTCTGCCAGCTCCACCTTCTTCCCAGAGTAGCCCCCATTGATATTAATAGCTTCCCATCTCATTACCATATGTTTGCCAAGCCGTATCTTAGGAGTCCCTGGTTTGTCAGTTAGAGGTGGGACTCCGTCACCTCCAAAGGTCCGAGGCATTTTGCTCTGATTGTTGCCAGCATCATATTTAAAGTACCAGGGAAGCAGGTTGCTAGCCTTACTTGCCCCGAGTCCCATTGAGTTTTACCCCTAATGGTTGAGGGACTAACCGGTGGATTTGGTAGTCTTTGCCGTATGAGCACAAAGGTGACCACGACTCAGAATATGTCCTAGGTGACCAGCCTTATTCCAAAGTAACTGGTATCCCGACTGTCGAGACCACTTACTTGGTCACTCATACGTTGCCCGTGGTTCATGAACTAAGACATGACTACAGGAACCCTCAACATGAACCATTTGATTTGATATGTTTCAATAATTTTGACTGTGCATTAACAGGTTTCTAAGGTAAACAGAGTTTAAAGCTGTTTTATACATGCGAGTTAGATTCCTTAAAAAAATCGGGGATGGCGGAGTCATTGAATGACATATAATCAGGTACAGAGTACAAATCATATCGTTTGGCACCCACCTTACCTACGGTCGGGATTTGAGACTCAGATAGAAGCAGATGACATTTTTGGCCGTCTCTTGATCGATGCTAGTGCTGTTTCGGTTCAGCAGCTGGATACTTGTTTGCGGTTGGCAAAAGTTGCGCAGGTGCGTGGGAGGACAGGAGCCTCTGCCCACGTGCTGCTCCGCTGCCAGATGGCGAGCGTAGGGGCGACGCCAGACTGCGTGGTGAATGGAGGGCCCAAGGACTCCGCGTGGCACCTATGAGGACACCAGCAGACTGACGTCCTTGTCCTTTCCTTGCTTTCGGTGCTATGTCCCTCCACAAAAATACGGTTCACAACCCTCTAACGTAGACCTGTTCCGAAGCTCACGCGCCGCTGCAAGTTCCCCCGTAACTGGCCAGGTAAGTCGGTTCGAAGATGGGAGCAAGGCACTTCCGATAGAAAGTGAAAATGCCGAAGCTTATGAGCAGCTCCGTTTTCAGCTTGCGGCCCTGTGGGCAGGCTCGTTGGAGATCAGATAGCTGTTGACAGCATTCATAGCTTTTTAAGCTATTGTGATTGTGACTGCAGGTGAAGTTGTTCTGTAACCGACCGTTTGATGCAATACGGTGCCTACGCCAGCCAAAGAAATTAATTTCGTGCCAGTCTTCTGATTGATGACTACAACAACAACAATAATGATATCGAGTATGACCTGCGATTGTATTGTGGAGATTCGATAAAAAGCTTTATTTTATTCTCGAACGTAAGTTTCGGATGCGCTCCAGGAAAGTGTGTTAAGGGAATTGTTGTTATATTCTGCTCATAGAGATAATTTTATATAATCTGTAAGCTCAGCGGTTATGTTAATTCGTGATTAACTAAGAGGACGTATTATTTCAAAAATGCACTGATACCCAGGCAGATCTTTCAACTGGATACAAACTAAGAGAAAAATGAACTTGCGTATTTGATAAAATTTAACAAGGGTAATGGATTTTCGCTACTTTATAACTGAGTGACAGATAGTCACCCATTCCATATAAATATCTAGCTTAACAACGCAGGGGAATGTGAAATGTATCGTTCACATAGATTTAGTTGTGCGCAATGACTGTTTTGTTTCGATCCCTCTGTATTTCTACGAAATAAGTGTTTCGGAAGACCTCTGTACCAACTTCGTCGAGAATATGCCAAGCACAATACGTTCACCGTACGTAAATAAGAGGAGTTGTTTCGATTGACGGGGGTCACGGAAGACTGAAAAACCAAAGAAGCCGTTCGATGGAAAACTAGAAGAATACTTTCTTTTCTTCAAAGACAAAATAAACATTACTGCTGAAGCAACAGCTCTCTCTAATCAATACACACACACACACACACACACACACACACACACACACTTACACACACGTTGACGACAAAACCGTATCAGGAAAGGCTTTAAGAATGATCTTTTTAAGCCAGGGAATGGCTTTGTATTTCAGGTTCGGCTCATCTCCCACGGGAAGAGGTATTTTTAGAAGCAAAAATATGACATCTTTGTGAAACCTACACTGCTCTTACTACATGGACATGTCCGAAAGAACAGACACCATATCCATATAAGTATATCGTTCTGGCAATACCGGCCATGACCTTCTTCTTCTATGCGGATGCACACATATTCCCCGAACTCTTACGGGACTTGGTAAGAATGTCTTCCACGAGTAGTGAGTGTGTTGGGGTGGGACACTACGAATGTAGTGTGTGGACATGCAAGGTGAGAATGTGGGTCTCGCGGGAGGCGTGCGCGAGATAGTCCCTGCAGTCGCGCTATCGTTTGTGTCCTCGGTGACTCAGATGAATAGAGCGTCTGCCATGTAAGCAGGAGATCCCGGGTTCGAGTCCCGGTCGGGGCACACTTTTCACCTGTCCCCGTTGTTATATATATATATGAACGCCCGTCAACAGCTGAAGGTATTAATATAATTCTAATTTCATTCTAGACAGCTGTAGGTCATCAATGGTGTCTGTTATTTCGGACATGTCCGAAACAACAGACACCATATCCATATATGACTCCAAATGTCGCACTGAGCAGTCGTTTAATGTTACGTTATGTTAAGCGGGGACCTAGAAACGACGGAGAGGCTCCGTCCCCGCCGCAGTCGCAGTGGTCCGCAACCCCACGACGACTACCGCAGTCCACTTCACCCCTCCGCCGCCCCACGCCGAACCCAGGGTTATTGTGCGGTTCGGCTCCCGGTGGACCCTCCAGGGAACGTCTCACACCTGACGAGTGCAACCCCAATGTTTGCGTGGTAGAGTAATGGTGGTGTACGCGTACGTGGAGAACTCGTTTGCGCAGCAATCGCCGACATTGTGTAGCTGAGACGGAACCAGCCCGCATTTGCCGAGGCAGATGGAAAACCGCCTAAAAACCATCCACATACTGGCCGGCTCACCGGACCTCGACACAACTCCGCCGGTCGGATTGGTGCCTGGGACCGGCGCTCCTTCCCGCCCGGAAAGCCGTGCGTTAGACCGCACGGCCAACCGGGCGGGCCGTGCCCGCAGAACAGGTCAACATGAGCAACATGTGGTTTTTGAAAGATGACGTTACGGAGCGTCAAAGGTAACGTACAGCTGCCGGACTTGATACGTCAGAAGGTTAATGAGTGATGTCTACTTAAGCAGCTACGTGAACCAGGGGTCCCCTTGATATTACACCAGGTGCTACGCCCGTACGGCGGCGACGAATCTAGCCTGACATTCGTTCTTCCCATAGCCTCAACACCGCAACTGCTAATGAAATATGGATATATCTATATTTTTCCAAAGAGAAAACGATGTACGTGGGCGGTATTTTCCCAACGATATATCGCTATATCGATACCGGAATGGCAACATAGTGAACCGCTATTTTTATATGTGCCACTTACATCCAGTTATCAATGTTAACAAAGTGGTTATCGCCAAGCGTGAACGTGCATCATTTTCCTTTCAATTCTTCCTCTAAGGGGGATAGGCAGGCTGCTAGCTTCTAGATGTATAGAATATCCAATAATAAATGAATACTTAAGAACACAGCTCTAAAACCCGTCGGTATATTTTAATGAGCATTCTTTTATAGGTCGGCACATCGATATTTTTACGTCTAAATATCGATATCATTTTTCGGTACATAGAGAGCTTATAATGATGTTTTTTAAAACTCGATGTGTCGGATTCCAGATAATTTTAAAAATATCAACAGTCCTACTGCACATACGGATTGTCAGTAGTGATACGTAGGTCAGCGACTTGTATGAAAACACGAGGTGGTGCCACTTTCGCGTCCACTGTCGTTGGCAGGAGCATCGATGTAGACGCTATTACCACGACAAGTGAAGCCGCAAAGGGTGTTGCACTGTCCTAGTTGATACTTGCCTTGCAGCGAACAAGCTCACATTCTCATGTGAAAGCTCGATCCTGCACGACCGAGCTGACAATACAAGGGACAGTTACAAATTCTTAATTTTCACATCTAAAAAATAAAGTTACGTAATTATTTTGTTGTTTTGTGGTGCATGTTTGCAATACTGGTGGTCTCTGAAATCACACCACCACCATATAGTAGCACGCCACCAGAGGTTCCGAAACAAAATAGCGCAGCCATTGAGAGAAATTGGCGTGTATACAGATGTGCGTGTGTCCCGTCGGGCGCTAGTCGCTCGGAGCCTGCTGACTCTTCGCACGGCGTTAAATGTGACTGTCTAGGGGCATCGATTTCATATTTGGTTGACGATCGTAAGATTCCGACCGACGCCAGTAGCAGCAGCATGGAACGATAAATCGCAGTCTTCACAGGTCACGATATCTGGATAGGACACGCGTTGTGGAATCTTTCCTTATACAGAGGCTTAACTATCATGTGGAAAACCTCTGGCGAACGGATAGAGCATTTAAAAGAAGCAAAAAATTTCGTAAATACATATAGTCAATTATTTTTATTGTTGTTACCACCATGTTTGTTTCGTATCTGTCTTTATTTTATTTTTTTTAATTTTCAGTTTGATTATACAGGTACTTATACTTTTCAAATGTTTGTCTTGGGAACCGTTAACTGAAAGCCTTCTTGTATTTATCTTTGTTGCAATAGCACTAGTAAATAAACAAATGCTTTTAGTATTGATAACACAATCAGTAGTGAAAACTTACGCTACATTTCTTATTTAACTAGTGTTTAGTATATTTCTTCCCCCACCAGGAATCAAATAGGTAATTTCAGAGAGGGGCGCCAACCAACGAGTGTGCGTTAGCGGCCTCATCTGGAGACCAACATGCTGTGTCTGTCTTCCAGTCATGGCCGTGACTCTTGCTGGGCTGTGTTCTTCTCGGACTAGTATGTGCTGTACATTTCTGGCTAAAATGTAATCTACTCAGCACCTGAGCGACATCCACTTGATGTATGGCCTGGAAAATTGCAATATGTCTGAAGACAGACGTTTGTATACTGAAAGATCTCCTAATACACATTTACCGAACAATACGACCTTTCAAAAAATGCGTGAACATGTTGTGGACACAGGCTCTTTTCAGAAAAGGTCATATCATTGTAAAAGACCAAATAGTGGTAGAACACCTGATTTTGCGGATCGAGTACTATGGCATATCACGAAAAATAATGACAGCAGTAGCAGAGAAATAGCAGAAACTGAGAATGTGAGTCATGTGACAGTGTGGAAAGCGCCACCAGAGCAACTCAACTACCCATACCATCTTCAGAGAGTGCAAGGTCTTATTGAAACAGATTTTCAATCGGGGAAAACTTTTTGTACTTTTTGCTGGGGTTGTGTGCTCAAGACCAACACTTTTTGTGTAGCATACAATGGTATTCACTGATGAAACAAAGTTTACCAGGAATGGAGTGCAGAATTTTCATAACACACAAGTCTGGCAGATGAGATTCTTAATGGAGTTTTGGAAAGAAGACATAAACAACATTTTAGCATTAATGTCTGGGCTGGTACTGTTGGGCACAGATTAATTGGACATTTCATTTTCAATGGAACACTGGCTGCAGTATCTTACACTGAATTTTTAATGGAGAATTTAAACGTCAGTACACGTGGTTCATGCAAGATGAAACACGACTACATTTTGTTCTGCAAGCAAGAACAATTTTAAATTAGCGTTTCCTGAATAAATGGCTGCGCAGCAACGTATTGGGCTTCTTAATCTCCTTATCTCAATCCACTGGATTTTTATTTTCGGAGGCATTTAAAGGATATCGTGTGTTCAAGATCTATTGCCAATCTTGACATTCGTCTCCAAAGTCTTCAAGAAGGATGTCAGCAGATACATAACATAGCTAGAATATGGGAGCGAGGAAGACAATCCATGAACCGGCGTTTAGAATCTTGTTTTAGAGGTGATGGTAACATTTTGAACATTTCATGTAGCCATCAGAAGACAACATTTTGAAAATATCTCATACCAGTAGAACCAACCAAAAATGTTGAATACAAAAAGGCAGAAATGAAGGAAACATGTAACATTAAAAAGTGTCTGTAGCTAAAAAACGAGAATCGACAGTGTGTGCATATGACCTTTTTCCTTCTTTTTAAGTCCTCTATACATTCCTCAGAGTTTTCGCACGTACATTGAAGAGACAAAGAAACTGATACACCTGCCTAATATTGCGCAGGGCCTGCGTGAGCACGCAGAAGTGCCGCAACACGATGTGGCATGGACTCGACTAATGTCTGAAGTAGTGTTGGAGGGAACTGACACCAGGAATCCCGCAGGGCTGACCATATATTCGTAAGAGTACAAAGGGGTGGAGATCTCTTCTGAACAGAACGTTGCAAGGCATCCTAGATATGCTCAATAATGTTCACGTGTCAGGTGTTTGGTGGCCAGCGGAAGTGTTTAAACTCAGAAGAGAGTTCCTGGAGCCACTCTGTAGCAATTCTGAACGTGTGGGGTGTCGCATTGTCCTGCTGGAATCGCACAAGTCAGTCGAAATACACAATGGACATGATTGGATGCAGGTAATCAGAGAGGATGCTCAAGTACGTGTTACCTGTCAGATTCGTATCTACGCGTATCAGGCATCCTATATCTCTCCGACTTCACACGCCCCACATAATTACAGAGCCTCCATCAGCTTCAACAGGCAACAAGTTTCCAGTCATCAACAGTACAATGTTGGTGTTGACGGGCTCAGGCGAGGCGTAAAGCTTTGTGTCGTGCAGTCATCAAGGGTATACGAGTGGGTCTTCGGCTCCGAAAGCGCATATCGATGATGTTGCGTTGAATGGTTCGCACGCTGGCAATTGTTGACTGCCCAGCATCGAAATCTGCAACAATTTGCTGGAGGGTGCACTTCTGTCACGTGAACGATTCTCTCTAGTCGTAGTTGGTGCCGTTCTTGCAGGATCTTTTTCTGGCCGCAGTGATCTCCGAGATTCGATGTTTTACTGGATTCCTGATATTCACGGTACATTCGTGAAATGCTCGTACGGGAAGACGGCCAGTTCATCGCTACCTCGGAAGTGCTGTCCCCCGTCTCTCGTGCGCCGACTATAACACCACGTTCAAACTAACTTAACTCTCGTTAACATGCCATTGTAGCAGCATTAACCGATCTAACAACTGCGCAGACTCTTGCCGTCTTGTATAGGCGTTGCGGCCCGCACGCCCTATTCTGCTTGTTAACGTATCTCTGTATTTGAACACGCATGCCTATATCAGTGTCTTTGGCGCATCAATGAATCGGGGTTATTGTGTATTACGGTATAGCATTTAACACCCTGGATGTAGATGGCGTTGCTGCTACTTACGCGGTTGTACTGAAATGCTAATCATGTGCGCATCCAAGTATTTTGTGCACTTCATGCTCATTTTACGTTCGTGGCAAGACACCTTCATCTAGGTGCATGACACACGACGTTTTTCATTGTACTTCGACGTTTAACGTAACTCGTCGTTCAATGGCTCTGAGCACTATGGGACTTAACATCGACGGTCATCAGTCCCCTAGAACTTAGAACTACTTAAACCTAACTAACCTAAGGACATCACACAACACCCAGCCATCACGAGGCAGAGAAAATCCCTGACCCCGCCGGGAATCGAACCCGGGAAACCGGACGTGGGAATCGAGAACGCTACCGCACGACCACGAGATGCGGCCTAACTCGTCGTTGCTTCCAGATTGACAGACGGTCGTGTTGCCCCGTGAGTTCATGATGTGTGGCCACCGCCGGCGGCGTGTAGCGCACCCATGTTGTGCCACATAACGGCGACCGTTACGTGATTGTGCGGGCGTCACGAGCCGTGTCTGCCAACTCGACCAGAGCGTGCGCGGACGCTGATGGCGGCCGATAGCGGGCCAGCTGTGCGCCGCCGTGCCGGCCGTCCCGAAAGACACGCCTGCCCTGGAATGTCCCGGCTGATCATTGCGTCCCAACGGAATCGAACCAGCTGGCGGAATAACAAGCGCACACCGCGCGCGCATCGAGAACCAACACGGCCACGTCTCCAGTTATACGGGCGCTCAGGTCCAACTGTGTCATCATCTCGACACACATAGCATGGCGAGGCCGGCGTTGGTGGCTTGTAACAGGGCCACGTATCTGCGTTGCTGACATCCAGAAGTCCTTCGCTGCCTGATAAACACAATATGTATCAGACGCCACCTGTAGATTCCGTCCTGGGGAAGGTTGTGAATCTGTCACTAATGTTGTCAGATACTCGGGAGTCTTTGCCGATTTTTGCTTTATGGGCACTAGCCACTGGTCCAGGACATATACCGAGAGAGGTGGCGCAGTGGCTAGCACTCTGGACTCGCATTCGGGAGGACGACTGTTCAATCTCGCGTCCGGCCATCTTTATTAGGTTTTCCGTGATTTCCCTAAATCGCTCCAGGCAAACGCCGGGATGATTACTCTGAAAGGACACGGTCGACTTCCTTCCCCGTCCTTCCCTAATCCGAAGAGGCCGATGACCTCGCTGTTTTGTCTCCTCTCCCAAAGAACCCAACCCATATTTTTCTACTTAATGTTTCGCCTTGCAGTATTTGGTACTCTTGTACCCACCAGATAAAGTTGTCCAGCATGCACAGGGCGCTCTCTTGCACGTACAAATGCTGCGGGAAGGAGGTGCCTTTTGCTGGGTGCCAGGTAAGCGGGTATTAGCGCGAAGGGTGAATGTAGCAGCAAGGAGGTGTGTCGTGATCCTAAAATACTTCTGTGTGCCTTCCCTCTACATGCTGTCACCTCGCTGTTGAGGTACGGAGTCATGCGTCAATGGGAAGAAGATTGGCTGGAAGTGACAGACAATAATCTAGTGAAGTCCACAACGGCCGGCCGGAGTGGCCGAGCGGTTCTAGGCGCTTCAGTCTGGAACCCCGCGACTGCTTCGGGCGCAGGTTTGAATCCTGCCTCGGTCAAGGATGTGTGTGATGTTCTTAGGTTAGTTAGGTTTAAGTAATTCTAAGTTCTAGGGGACTGATGACCTGAGAAGTTAAGTCCCGTAGTGCTCAGAGCCATTTGAACCATTTTTGAAGTCCACAACGCGGCCATGGCATGTCGTGTTCCGGACGATGTCTTCTTTACTCGCCTTCGCATAGGCCACAACCGTATAAGGCTTGGCTTCTTGCTCCGGCGAGAGGACCCTCCAACGGGTGGTGCTAGTGGCGTACATACCACAGTGCGACACATTTTACCAGATCCAGATATTGTTTCATTTTTAAGCCAATGGGCGGCAGTTCATTTGTGGATAGATTTGACAATCACATGAATGTGGTGCTGCTATTGAGACTTTGTGAATTGTTCGACTTGTTCCTGAAAATTTTAGGGCGACGTTTTCAATGTGTTATCAGGGTGGCAGGCTCATCCCAGTGTTTTGTAAGCGATCAGCCAGACACATATTACTGTTAATCTGTTTCAGTTTTCTTCTTCCCTTACTCCGATTTGCTGACTTTTAGAACATCTGAACAATTTTAATTTTATCTTTCATGAAGTGAGTTAGTGTTATCGTGCGGGTGATCTCGTGGGTGAGATTGGGGGAGGATGGGTGCAGTTTTACCTCAGACTGCTTCTTATCTTTGTAAGCACGTCGTCGTTGAGACCCCCCCCCCCCCCCCCTCACACAACACACACACACACACACACACACACACACACACACACACACACACACACACACACACACCAATGCTGGAGACATCATGAGAGGCTGTAACGACTCTGAAAACAGTTACAATCTCAAACAAGCTCAGCAAGAGTATCTGTTTATATGTACCCGCGGAACGGTCCGTTGACTCCATCAGACCACTGCATACGATGGAGGACTTGCGCTGAAGTGTTTTATGCAGAGTGTAATGGGAAGATTTGGCGCTGTTTGCTTGATTTAGCACTAATGTCCACTTTCAATTCTCCTTTTCTGCAGTAGTTGTTTTTGCGCTTCTGAATGGCTATGACTTCTTTGTACATCCCAACACAGTAATATTTGGATTGTGACAAAATCATAGTGTCGGAATAAGGGATTAGTTGGTTCCCTGTTCCGAGTACATGATCTGCTACTGCCGATTTATCCGTGTTGCCCAGACGACACTTGCTCTTGTGAAAGAAACGGTTGGAATGCCGTCGTAAGTTGAATTAGGAAGACCTGTTTACTGTCAGCGACTAGTTTCGGACTTGCGTCCATTCTCATACCATCCGTTACGTATGCGTGGGTGGCACAACCATAGCAAATAATCCAAGTCACAATGAGCAGTTCTCTTTCATTGCTCATTGTAACTTTCTGCTGTATGCTAAAACAACTGACTTAACATTTGGATTGTTTTCTATGGTTATTCCACGCACGCATAGGTCTACATAAATGTATTCAATCACTTACGAAAACGGGTGGTTTGAGAATGAACGTACATCCGAAAGTAGTCACCATCAATAAATAAAGCAGGCTTCTTAATACAACTTACGACGGTATTACAGCCATTTTCTTCAAAAAAGATAATCTTGCGGATCCACTTCACCTCTGGCATGGTGTAGATCGGTAATTGCTCTTATGTTCCGTAGTGCTCCTTTTGGTAGTTCCTATTATACTGCACCGTATGTGCAAGTGAATTCACCCATGGTGTCCTAGGAGGAGCGGTCAATATTCAGAGATGTAACAGGAATAATCAGACGAAACGAAAAAGGCCAGTAAACCTCGACTGTAAAATGTATACATTAAGAGCTATGAGCACTTTATCAGCAGAAGAGAGGTTTCACAATAGCGAAGATGAACAATCGCTCTTAGCTATGGACTTTAGAGCCCGTTTTACTAGGCGTTTTTTCTTGCTTTGATCCCTACTATTATCTCTTGGAATATTTTTAGTAAAGCGCTTGCAATAGGACGGATTTGTTTCGCAGTTATGGAAGATGAAGTAGTATCGAAAAATCTTAAGGTGTACATTATAGAGCCCATATATACTAGTTTTGTTTCGAATGATCTTTCCTGTCATATCTCGCAATATTGAGCATTTCTCCTGGGAAACCCTGTACCCTTCCACTAAGGCAGGCGGCCGGTGTAGGTTCTTGTGGTGTGAGCGCAATACACCACAGTTGCTAGGTTGTAGGCTTCAAACCGGCCGCGGTCCGTCTGTACACATCGGACCCGCGAGTCGCCACTGTCGACGCTAGCAGACCGAGCGCCGCCACTCGGCTGGTCTTACGAGACAAGCTAGCGTACTGGCCAGTTCTACAGCCGACTTGAATAGGAATGGTTCACTTGCTACAGCTTCAGAAATCTCATTTACAGAGACGCTAGTTAGCATAGCCTTGAGCTAAGTCAGTAGCTACGATCTAGCCAGGCGCCACATACAGTTTATACATTGACAATTGATCTATATGTGTGAAGCAATCAGAATTGTAAAGAAGTATTCGCAAAACAATGTCCAAATGTGTGTGAAATCTTATGGGACTTAACTGCTAAGGTCATCAGTCCCTAAGCTTACACAGTATTTGACCTAAATTATTCTAAGGACAAACACACACACCCATGCCCGAGGGAGGACTCGAACCTCCGCCGGCATCAGCCTCACAGTCCATGACTGCAGCGCCCCAGACCGCTCGGCTAATCCCGCGCGGCAAGTATTCTCAGTGCAGTCTATAACTGCACTTGTAACTATTATTGTACAAAGTCAACACCGACTTTCACTGCCGAATTAAAGCTAAGTATTTAATTGTATTCCTGTCTACTAACTTTCTAATCACCTAATATGTCCCAGATACATCCCGTCAAGTATAGTTCATTGATCCTAACGTCATCCTACGTCATCAACGCGTGCAATTAATGGGCACACCTCGTGATCAGACTAAGAGTCAAATTGCGTGACTCAGTCGGGTCATCATGAAGCCCATAGTTCCACCTCATACATAACAGTCCTTTGCAGTGTCCAAATATTTGCACATGTTTCTTGTTTAAACAATTGGCCAGTTCCGTATCTTCTTATTACACTGCTGATGTGATCTGTGACTGTTTTTACGACTGGCTGTCCGTTGAGCCATCTTACCCACTTACTGTGAGGGGGTTGCGATGGGGAGCTCCCTTGTCAACAAGCAGTGCGTGCGACATCCAGCTGCTGTGTGCCTTGGTGCGAGCGGCCAGTGTGAAGTGAGGGCGTGGCGGACACGAGGCGGAGTGCTCTTGTGCAACGGCGCACGTCCTTCGCGCCGACGCCGGCACGGCCCGCGCTACGCCCTGTCGGAAGCGGCGCGTCGCCCCTGCCGCATTCCTAATGGCAGCCCAGTAGGCCCACGTACCGGGCACACCTGTTGCCGAAGCGTCGTCAGCAAGCGTGTGTGGGCGCTGCTGCGACAAGGCTGTCGGTACCAAGGGAACAGCTATACCGCTATGTAATGTACCAGAATGAAAAATGTTCCTATCACACCACAAAAAAGGCGAATTTGTCCCGGATGGAGTTATATATGTAAAAGAAGGGAAATAACTTTCCAACTTATTTGTCAGTCAAAATATATTGATATGTACACTACTCGCCATGAAAATTGCTACACCAAGAAGAAATACAGATGATAAACGGGTATTCATTTGACAAATATATTATACTAAAACTGACATGTGATTACATTTTCAAGCAATGTGGATGCATAGATCCTGAGAAATCAGTACCCAGAACCACAACCTCTCGTCGTAATAACGGACTTGATACGCGTGGGCATTGAGTCAAACAGAGCTTGGATGGCGTGTACAGGTACAGCTGCTCATGCAGCTTCATCGCGATACCATAGTTCATCAAGAGTGGTGACTGGCGTATTGTGACGAGCCAGTTGCTCGGCCACCATTGACCAGACATTTTCGATTGGTGACAGCTCTGGAGAATCTGCTGGCCAGGGAAGCAGTCGAACATTTTCTGTATCCAGAAAGGCCCGCACAGGACCTGCAACATGCGGTCGCGCGTTATCCTGCTGAAATGCAGCGTTTCGCAAGGATCGAATGAAGGGTAGAGCCACGGGTCGTAACACATCAGAAATGTGACGTCCACTGTTCAAAGTCCCGTCAATGCGAACAAGAGATGACGGAGACGTGTAACCAATTCCACCACATACCGTCACGCCGGGTGATACGAATACACGCTTGCAATGTGCATTCTCCGCTATGTCGCCAGACACGGATGCGACCATCGTGACGCTGTAAACAGAACCTAGATTCATCCGAAAAAAATGACGTTTTGCCATCGTGCACCCAGGTTCCTCGTTGAGTACACCATCGCGGGCGCTCCTGTCGTGTGACGCAGCGTCAAGTGTAACCGCAGCCATGGCCTCCGAGCTGATAGTCCATGCTGCTGCAAACGTCGTCGAACTGTTCGTGCAGATGGTTGTTGTCTTGCAAACGTCCCCATCTGTTGACTCAGGGATTGAGATGTGCCTGTACGATCCATTACTGCCATGCGGATAACATGCCTGTCATCTCGAGTTCTAGTGATATGAGGCCGTTGGGATCCAGCACGGCGTTCCGTATTACCCTCCTGAACGCACCGATTCCATATTCTGCTAACAGTCATTGGATCTCGACCAACGCGAGCAGCAGTGTCGCGATACGATAAACCGCAATCGCGATAGGCTACAATCTGACCTTTATCAAAGTCTGAAACGTGATGGTACGCATTTCTCCTCCTTACACGAGGCATCACAACAACGTTTCACCAGGCAACGACGGTCAACTGCTGTTTGTGTATGAGAAATCGGTTGGAAACTTTCCTCATGTCAGCACGTTGTAGGTGTCGCCACCGGCGCCAACCTTGGTGAATGCTCTGAAAAGCTAATCATTTGAATATCGCAGCATCTTCTCCCTGTCGATTAAATTTCACGTATCTAGCGTGTCATCTTCGTCGTCTAGCAATTTTAATGGCCACTAGTGTAACATTAACTATTCACCTAGAACTTTTTTGTATGTCTCGTTTTCTCATGTTAAAACAAATGTCCTATATACGTGACATGGATTCAGGATTAAAAAGTCCTTGTTTCTTATTTCCTAATAACCAGACGTACTTTTCTTGCATCTTTTCTTTTACTTTTCACAGCACAAGGCAAATTTACAAATACTGTCACAACATAGTTACACACTGACAAGCAATAGACAGACTCCGATTTTCATGTCGTCTACAGTAACAACTGCTCACAGCTGCTTCAGCAGTTTATAAATTTTTTAATAACACAGAAGCAAATGTTGTCAGAAAACAATGAAAACTACTAATTTATGAAGTGTTACAAACTTTTCGTGGTGTTTTTCTGTGATTTAAATTCAATCTTAACGTTCGAAACAAATTGTGGACGTCCAAAAATAAATAATGAATTTTATAAAGGTTTCTAAATTTAGAAGCCCATTTTTTGTTGTGATATTTACTAACTTTTCACTACGAATTTACGGCATGTCGGCCTCTATTGTTCATGAAGTTTGTTTTTGTTGTCCCTAAACGTTTATCCAGAAGCTATTGACACAGTGCGTATCTGTTATTTGTGAGCAACTCTTAATGAAACGTGAGAAGTTACAAGAACCGAGATTAACAGAAAATAAATATAAAAGATACAGAGTACACTTAATGTCAGTTCAAAGTAGTGAAATGAAACTACTATGTAAAATTCTGTAAGTAAGGAAAAAAAGAACACATTCGGTATCTGGTTGCTCGAATATGATAATTGTGTATCGCGTTCTAAAATAGTACTTGACTTTGGCAGTTACATTAAAACTTACTGATAGGTGGCCAGAAGACGTAGCGCGTAGTTATAATACGCCAAGATTTTTAAACGGATTTCGTTAAACTAGCTGAATATCTTTTGTATTTATAGCATTTGACGGCAATGACTAGGTGACTACCAAAACCAACATACATAAGTGGAAAAATTGTTTGGAGCAATTTTCATAAAATGTCCAAATCTAAGCTTCCAGTGTGTCTGCAAACGGAGGTTCGGAATCAATACTTATCGCCGTTTTTGACGAACGGCACTGAGACGTGGACTTTTAATGCTAAAACCGTTCAAAAGCTGAGTGTTCTTCAGCGTACAACGGAGAGATGCATGTCGAGAATTGCTATAAGAAC
Source organism: Schistocerca gregaria (assembly GCF_023897955.1). NCBI lineage: Eukaryota > Metazoa > Arthropoda > Insecta > Orthoptera > Acrididae > Schistocerca > Schistocerca gregaria. The sequence continues at coordinate 274,580,893 of NC_064926.1, forward strand.
AGGAAAACAAACCAGTGGGTTAAGTAACAGATGGTGGAAGGTGTAATAATAGCTGCAATGAATGTTATATGGAGTTTCCAGGACACATGGACAGGTGGAGGGACTGTAGGTGGATGATGGACATACGGACATTGTAACATGTCATTTAGCAGCCGTCCATGTGTGATAGTCCTGTTCGCTAACTGTAGCAGTCTCTGCCAGTTTCCTGTTAGAGGGTTAGAACTGTTTTTGTCCTGCCTGATGATGACAGACCACTCTTTGACTAATCCTCGTAAATCGCTGGTGGTAGAAGACGACTATGCTGATTTTAAGGGCCAGTAATCACCCCGTCAAAGCCGATGTTTTCCAACATCTGTGACAGAGAAACTTCTACGAGTAATCATCCCCGGACAGCTGGAGTCTTCAAACATCTGTGACAGAGTAACTTTGAAAAGCCCTGCAGGAGGCAGCACCTTACACAAGCGCTATTGGCGCTAACAGTAAATGGCCAATCAACGTGCGTACATTGTGCTCCTAATTCGGATTGGCTTGAAGACCTAAATCTGTATCTATACTAATAACAAAAACCGTCGTGCCTGTCTGTTTGGACCGTTAATCTCCAAAACTATTAGACGAATTATCATTTTCATCGGGTTTTCGGAGGTAACTCGAGGGGAGCTTGGCACAAAGTATAGGCTTTATTTTATGAAAAGGAATATCGTAATTTAAAGTTTTATCTAAAATAGACTGCTCAGCTCAGTAGCTCGGATGTGTACACCAAAGACCAGTAGATGGCGCTGTCTGTTTTTTTAAAAAACTCCGCAATCTTATCTCTATTAATAGAAACTAAAAACGAATTTACTTGGCTAAAATAGGCAGGTTTACTCGTTTTCCTTTCTGTATTAAATACTTAATGCCGTTGCTTTGCTTCTTTCGATAGGTTTTATTTATATTCTTTGCTAGGAAAAACGAATTTATTAAGTTTGCTTTGTGATTTGGGTGCCTGTTTATTAAATTATGCTTTTGTTTCGTTAATGGTTACATTACCTAGAAAACAGTGGAGTCTTTCTCAGTGCAACAGAACGGCTAAAAGGTAGAGCGCTATGCAGTCTCCATTATCCAAAGGAGATCGTGAGTCAATACTTGCTGCGGCTTGAACATTAGGTTTTGACACGCTCTTTGGGAACTCCTTCCGAATGCAAGCGCCGATTTAACTCTGATTGAGAGCATAAAGTATTATCTCGCTCCTCAGAACGCTTCACTCGCAGAAGCTTGATGTTACTTTTCTCAGCGTAAGATCATGGAAGCGGAAATCTTGACGGGAAATTGACCAGGTGAACAAGATTTTATAACCCGAACCCCGCTTATTCCTAATCTTTACCATTTCGCTTTAAAAGTGTAAAATTCCCGGTGAGTTTATGTTATGACATGATCGTAAGCAAAGCGCAAGGCCAGTGGGTGAGTATTGCGAGGGTGGACCTAAGTGTCAGTTGCTTTCCGCACCGCCAGGTGTAGGTCGCTATATCCCGTGATAATGACGGAAACAAGCTCGTCGTTCTGTCCCCAACAATGTACTACAACAAACGTTGTATACAAGGAAGCTATATAAGTCAAAAACTAATTCCACGTGTATGATGCCTCGAGCACGGCTATAAATAAATACCCGAGTAACGCCGGATTTCTCAGCTAGTGCTAAATAATTTCGTGGGGGGTTTGAGTGCTCGCGATATTAGAGAGTCGGAAAAAGGCGATCCTTCATAACCAATCGATTTATTTCTTGCGATACGTAAAATTGAAAGTGGGCTCCCGTGCGCGGACGTGGATCACGGGTGGAGTGATTCCGATTTTTTATGCAAGTGTTGCCTTACAGCGAGTCTGTCGATGTTCAGTAAGCAGAGAGCTGATATTTGGTTATGGAGCCAAATAGCGTGCTGGACGGTGACGTTCATTAAACGAGACGATGCACATATCCCTGAGAGTTGTTGGATAGCTACGGGACTAACTTCGCAATAGTGATAAGTTTAACCTTGTCCCACGGGCCAAAGCGAGGCTAGTGACCCTCGTTTCGACTGATGTGATGTGTGGTAATGCAGAGATTTAATCCGACATTATTAGTGAACGTTTCCGATTAAATCCGTGGGGCAGTACGTCGCGTAATTTGCCTTTCGCGTCCACGCTACGAAGAATGTCTGACTTCTGGCCGTGGCCGCAAGTGGAAATAGGTGCGACACTAAGGATGTTCCAGGAAGAGACGAAAGGACCGATTAGCGATTACTTAAGGTAATGGTGCCCAGCCTGGGGGTTATTACCACCTGACGGGAAAATACAATTTTCTGATGGCTAAAAACAAGAATGCCCCTTCTTATGGTTTGCTGGCGAAACTAAATTATGTTTAAAAGATCAGCACTATTATCACTAAGGTTGTAATACTGATTAGATACGTTACCAATAATTTTTTTTTCAAATTGGCGTTAACTCGTGACACAATGTCATAAAGGTTACGGCTTGTAAAACGAATGTATGAATATCATCTTCCTCATTTAACCCACCCACTCTACACGTACCATTTACTGTTTACCGTGCATCTATGACAGTAAAACTGAGACTTACATGTTTAAGTATCTAACGAAAATGTCTTTTTCTAGTTGTGGGTAGTTCGCGAAGTAGACCAGTAATTGCTTCATTATTCATTTTGCAACAATGTACGAACTAATTGATGGCACAACACAAAAGTAACTACGTAATGTCTACAAAACAGCTGTACTGCCTACACTATGTTATTATTTACTATTATCAGTGGCAATGTTCAAACCACTGGCAGCGTGAAATCGTCCAGTTTCCTCCAGTTCACGACCGCTACGGTCGCAGGTTCGAATCCTGCCTTGGGCATGGATGTTTGTGATGTCCTTAGGTTTAAGTAGTTCTAAGGGACTGATGACCTCAGAAGTTAAGTCCCATAGTGGTCACAGCCATTTGAACCATTTTTGAAACCCCAGTTCATAATTAAGGAGACAAGCAAACAAGTGATTTACAAACAGTAGGCCTAAATGTAGTGCATGGAATTTAGGAGAGTTGATTTTAAAAGGGGGTGGATGAATCAAGTCTTGCTAGGGAGAGGTATAGTGCAGAAGAAACATGTTTTGTAACAAGTGTCTATCCTCAATGTGGCTGGGTAACGTTCTTTTCCGTGAAGGGGTTGTTGATAACACTCGCGATGTACTGTCAACAACTTCATCATAAAAAAAAAAAGTTGTTAGAAATAAGCAGGACCAGTGTCTCACTGACTCATTAGTTCATGATTTAACAAAACGCATACGCATACGTAAATTAAACATCATTTATCTTTCGTGATTTTAAAATGAAAGTGTTCAAAACATATTCTTTCTTTTCTAAGGTTTAGATGAGTATTAATGTAGATGATGGAGGGAGAGAGGGAGGTGTACTAGGTAATATACTATTTCTCTCAGGGACATCGGTATGAGAAAGACTGAAAATCACTGAACCAAAGGAAGATGAGTAGAACACATGTATGAGCAACACAGATGACAAGAACTTCTAAATCCACCACTGCTGTTGAGCAATTACTAATAATCAATTGTGACGAAGAATCATCAGCATTGCACATCAAATGTAAACAAAATTTATTGCAACGATATGAATCTTGAAATTCAAGTTACCTTTTTTACGGCATCTGTGTCCAGGGGCATGTAAATTCTTTCAGGTATTCCATAAATGTGGTCTGGGCTTTTTTACGCAATTTCAGAGACTTTATTGGTGTCATACAGATATGTTTTTATGCATAAAGATGGAAGCGGCAAGTGAAAATTTGTACTATTAAATTCGCTGAAATTGTGTCATTTCATTTGTATAAGTATCTGCTCCGGGTTTTGAGCCGTATCCCCCACTTACGTTCGATGTTGTGGTGCTATTCCAGAACAAGGAGAGACTCGGCAATTCTGTTCGTGTGTGAAGGGGAGTTTAAGGTAGACTGGGATGGCAGTGAGAATTTGGACCGAGGAGGGAGGGTGCCATGGTAATCCGTGCAGTTGAGTGAACGGGTGTGCCAAGAGGACTTAATGGCTAACGCACCTGCCTAGTGTCAGGAGACACGGGTTCGATTCTCGGCCTTCGTACAAATTTTCGCTCGCCACTTCAGTCTATATACATAAAATCATCTCTGTATGGAATCACTAAAGTCTCTGAAATTGTGTCATTTCATTTGTATAAATATATTACTTCTGTTTCTTTTCTATTGATCGCGGCGATAATTTCAGTGTGACAAAATAGTGTTTCAAAATGTTCTTTGACATTAAGCCGAACAGGTGACAGCTCATGGGTTTAACGGACATAAAGGTTGTTAAGTTCGAAAGAGGGATCAAAAACTTAGTGAGAATTGGAGATGACGATAGGCTTTGAATAGTGAGAGACACAATCAACATCCCATAATAATATGGAACAATCCCATAATAAGTTCCTAAAATTTGTTTCTGGAGTGTAGTTTCATTAAGTATGCCTAGATAACTCCAAAACCTACAGGCAAAGGAACAAGACCGATGATAGGCACCAGGGCTAAGAAAGTAACTACTAAATTTTCTGCCATGTGTATTCGGTATCGTCGGGAGCATACTCGATAAGAAGCATTAGGCATTCGTTACTAAACGTCATTACGAGTACTGATGTTGTCATCACACAGACATGTCTTTTTGCCACCGTACCAAGATTTGGATGTAATCGTGGTAGTGAGTGAGCTATTGGAGTGTAATCTCTTCGCTGAACAGACTTTTCTACTCACTGACCAGCAGTGACAATGACTGTACTAACGTCAATGGTAACAGCTGAAGGTGCAAGAATACACTCGCAACCATATCAGAAAACATTGGTGTCCCAAAACGTACGTTACAACTTCAATGTAATGTAAATCGAATTGTAATTAACTTAGAGAAGAAAGTATATTTTGTCTGATACATCGACTCAGTTTTTTTGTGCATGTAAGATATTAAATAAAAGTTTGCCCCTTATAGGTGACAAAAACAACATAACTGAAGGGAAGCTTTATATCTGTTGTTACACAGCGAATACAGAACCCTAAATGGATCGAAAAATGGGGTCTGCCTAGCAAAAGGCGCAGTATTTGGTGTGGTTTATTGAAACTACGCCAGACACTCAAGTTCAGAAAAACAGATGAGACTTTCTGAGCACCCAGTGCACTGTCGAGCGAGGGATTGGTAATATTTTTGACGCATTGTGGACAGAACACTCGGAAACATAGCGAATTCCGTCTTGTATCACCACCCTGGCCAGCCTACATGTAGCTTCACATCCACACTCCCTGTTTCTATAAAGTTGCTGTGCTGCTTCCTTATGGATGGCTGAGAGGCTGGTAGTTTCCCGCATCGTGTTCTGAAATTTCTCTGAACTTGGGTGTCTCACTTTGTTTCAATAAACCAAGCTACACACTGTGCCTTTTCAAGTGCACACTCCATTTTTCTATTCATTTGTAGTGCTCCAACCAGCGTACAACAAGAATTTTTTTCAGTTATATTGCTCTTAACACTTGAAAAGGCAAAACATTTATTCATTGGATAGAATTGGAAGGAAAATCAGCATTGGCCGTATTTTGTTGTTTTATTGTCAGCAAAATCGATTTTCGGTCACTTAGTAAACATCCTCAGTGGTGTGATATACAATTAAAATTGGTAGGCACTAGTATCAATCTAAAACCACAAGCTTAGAGCGATCACATAAATTATGTTTATAGCTTGATATCAGTGCCTACCAATTTTAATTGTATATTACAACACTGAGGATGGTCACTAAGTGACCGAAAATCGATTTTGCTCACAATAAAACAACAAAATACGGTCAATGCTGAATTTCCTTCCAATTCTATCCACTATTTGGTCGTGGTGCACACAACACACCATGGAGTCGCCAATCAATGTATTCATTGAGTTTCATAAAATTTTTATTTTGATTTGCGGCATCACTTAAACTTTACTTTTTTTCTCTACGTTAATTACAAGTTGAGTTATACGTCACTTAAGTTGCAACGTGCTTTTTGGGGAACCCTTTAATTCCAAACTGAGTGACCACGGAACTGCCTGACAAACGGCGCTACAGGCAGACACGGCAATTCTGTCGTATGGCGGATAGCCTCTGTTAAAGCCCGCGTTTAACGCTGTGCTTTAACGGAAAGCTGGCGATTTGCCGTATCGTAGAATGCGCAATGCGCGAAAAGAAAGAACTGGATGATTACGAATACTGCAGACTCTGCCTGAATCGGATGCCAATTGCAAGCAGGGAAATAAAACATTGCGAGTGACAAAATTTATTCGTTGCCGGGCCCCACGAGAAATACGGGACCCATAACGAATTTGTGACGTCACAAAAATCAGCTTGTCAAATTCAAATGGTTCAAATGGCTCTGAGCACTATGGGACTTAATTTCTGAGGTCATTAGTCCCCTAGAACTTAGAACTACTGAAACCTAACTAACCTAAGAACATCACACACATCCATGCTCCAGGTAGGATTCGAACCTGCGATCGTAGCGTCGCGCGGTTCCAGACTGTAGCGCCTAGAACGTCAGCATGTCCACCTTACTTCGCGAACGCTCGTCTCCGTGCAGGACCCCCGAGAAATCAGTATGTCAGTGAAGAGGTACCCAAAAAGGTTTTAACTTTGTCGTGAGCTATTAGAGCTTACATGCGTAAACGCGCAGTTAAGAATTGTTAAAAGCCCCTGAATCAGTTACACGCTCCCCTCCGGAGACGACTCCTGTAAATCGTAAGGCCTGCGGTGTCGCGTGCTGTGACGTACGAGCCGCGGACTTTCTCGTGGGCCTCGTTCGTTACACAGTATCATTACACACTTGTTCTGTTGAGAATAAGAAACTGCTGGAATACGAAATCTATCGAGTCGCCACGAATCTGCGGGAAGAAGACAAGGCGTTTCAGGCAGTTACGAAGCGGTACTTCGAGTAAAGCGGAACATTCTTCACTCAGTAACGAATACATACGACAAGCCCTCTGGACACCCAAACAGCGATTAGCTCGCGGCTACGGAGGCAGCAGGGTCGCGGCAAGGTACGTTGTTTACCGTCCATTAGGCATTCGTAACGACCAGCCAGCTAACGAACAGCCGAAAACACTATGCAAATTAGTTACAGTCCAGACTGCCGATGGCCGGAGAACCATTTGAGAGACGGTTACTTTACTCCTCGGCCATCTGTTTATGGACCACCACATTCCTCAGCCTTGTTTACGCAAGAATTTGCGTGTTTTTGTGTCGTTTTAAAGGTTGTTAACCCAACGTTAAGGATTTCGTGAGAAGTTTGACTACCAGAATTCTTTTCGTTCTTGATGCGGTCAGAAGCCGTTATTGACCGTGGTAGTTTTCAACTTCAGACGAAGACTGAACTACACTACTGGCCATTAAAATTGCTACACCAAGAAGAAGTGCAGATGATAAACGGGTATTCATTGGACAAATATGTTATACTAGAACTGACATGTGATTACATTTTCACCCAATTTGGGTGCATAGATCATGAGAAATCAGTACCCAGAACAACCACATCTAGCCGTAATAACGCCCTTGATACGCCTGGGCATTGAGTCAAACAGGGCTTGGATTGCGTGTACAGGTACAGCTGCCCATGCAGTTTCAACACGATACCACAGTTAATCAAGAGTAGTGACTGGCGTATTGTGACGAGCCAGTTGCTCGGCCACCATTGTCGAGACATTTTCAATTGGTCAGAGATCTGGAAAATGTGCTGGCAAGGGCAGCACTCGAACATTTTCTGTAGCCAGAAAGTCCCGTACAGGACCTGCAACATGCGTTCGTACATTATCCTGCTGAAATGTAGGGTTTCGCAGGCATCGAATGAAGGGTAGAACCACCAGTCGTAACACATCTGAAATGCAACGTCCACTGTTCACAGTGCCGTCAGTTCGAACAAGATGTGACCGAGACGTGTAACCAATGGCACCACATACCATCACGCCGGGTGGTACGCCAGTATGGCGATGACGAATACACGCTTCCAATGTTCATTCACCGCTATGTTGCCAAATACGGATGCGACCATCATGAAGCTGTAAACAGAACCTGGATTCATCCGAAAAATGACTTTTTGTCATTCGTGCACCGAGGTTTGTCGTGGAGTACACCGTCGCAGGCGATCCTGTCTGTGATGGAGCGTCAAGGGTAACCACAGCCATGGTCTCCGAGCTGATAGTTAATGCTGCTGCAAAAGTCGTTGAACTATTCGTGCAGATGGTTGTTGTCTTGCAAACTCCCCATCTGTCAACGCAGGGATCGAGACGTGGCTGCACGATCAGTTACAGCCATGCGGATAAGATGCCTGTCATCTCGACTGTTAGTGATACGAGGCCGTTGTGACCCAGCACGGCGTTCCGTATTACCCTCCTGAACCCACCGATTCCATATTCTGCTAACAGTCACTGGACCTTGACCAACACGAATAGCAATGTCGCGACACGATAAACCGCAATCGCGATAGGCTACAATCCGACCTTTATCAAAGTCGGAAATGTGATGATACGCATTTCTCCTCCTTACACGAGGCATCACAACAACTTTTCACCAGGCAACGCCGGTCAACTGCAGTTTGTGTATGAGAAATCGGTTGGAAACTTTCCTCATGTAAGCACGTTGTAAATGTCGCCACCGGCGCCACCCTTGTGTGAATGCTCTGAAAAGCTAATCATTTCCATATTACAGCATATTCTTCCTGTCGGTTATATTTCACGTCTGTAGCACGTCATCTTCGTTGTGTAGCAGTTTTAATGGCCAGTAGTGTATAAATGCTTGCGAGCATCCGCTTTAGGGAGCTCCATTAATAACCACTCGATGAATCATTCCGCCTAATGGCCCCTATTGCTGCGCTGTTATTTAAAATTGTTGATATTTTCATCGACAACGTTGTTAAAGACGGCCAACGTCCCTGATGTCGCGGTCACGTGCTTGCTGGTTTCTTCCGCATATCAGGGCTACTCTTCCACTGGCGACGCCGGCTGTCAGGCACCGAGAACGTGGGCGCGTGTAAATACCGCTGGCAAACACCCGTGTCCACCGACGCTGCTCTGTTTGCCTTCTGCCCGAGCTGAGCCGTCTCACAGACGTCCGTGCTGAGTGGACGATGCGGCCGACACGGAGTGTATACCAAAGCACACTTCTGGCAATAAGTATGACTTCAGTCATGCAACAACCGCCAGATTGGAACGAATTGAACTGCATGGTTCGCTACGGAAATCATTAGATTGTAATGACATCTAGAATATACGAGGTGCGACACTAAAGTAATGAGACTGATGTGAAAACAGTGTTACCGTTTTAGCCAAGTTTACTGTTGTCTCCTTCAGATTAGTTCCCTTCTGTCTGCACACACTTTTTCCAGCGCTTCTGCCATTGATGGTAACAATTCTGGAACTCATCTTCTGTAATGTCCTCCAAGACTGTCGTCACAGCTTTTTAGACATCTTATGTTGTTTGAAAATGGTGTCCCTCGACCGCCGTTTTGACTCTTGGAAATAGAAAAAAGTCGCTCGGAGCGATACCTGGTGAATAAGGTGGCTGTGGTAGTACTGAAATTTGTTTTGAGGTTAAAAATTGCTGTACCGACAGAGCAGTATGGGATGGTGCATTATCATGATGCAGAATCCAATTATTAGTAATGTTGGCACAGACACGAAGAACTCTTTTTTCATGTCTTTCTAAAATTTATTTGTAGTAATTTTGGTTAACTGTTTGTCCAGGAGGCACCCAATCTTTATTAACAATTCCCTTGGAATCAAAGAAGCACACAAGCATGCATATCACTTTTGACTTCGACATGCGAGCTTTTTTTGGTCTGGGTGATCCCTTTTAGCACCATTGCGAACTTTGGCGTTATGTCTCTGGATTGTACTGAAAAAATCCTTCTGAAGCTTACTGTCAGTTGTCGTCGCGTTTTCACCCAATTTAACGCAAAAAGAAATGGCATACCGTTGTGCAGTATTATGCGGTTCCATTTCCGTGATGAGAGACACAAACATGTGTTAACTTATTACAGCACAACTCTGGACTGAGCAGTTGCATCGATGTGCCGCTTTGACAAGAAACAGTTTATATACCAAGGTCAAAGATATTGTGCCTGCACAAGCCTGCAGGGTTTCCACGTCTTGGAAAAAAAAATATCAGTCTCATTACTTTATTGTCGCACCTCGTGTATAAAAGTAAGGATTATGCAACAGATTTCTCTTTCAAAAGGCGCATTTTAATTCTTGTTCTTCCTGAGAAGCTGATATTATTAGTTTCTCCTTGTTCAATGTGTTTTTATTCCGCGGTTCAGTATTCAGCTACTAAAAGGCCGCTCCATTTCCAAATTTTTACTTTAACAAACCCTATCGGCCTTCACACCCGGAACATTTTCAAGCGCATCTGAAACTCCCATTATTAATGCATAATATTATGGATATACACTCCTGGAAATGGAAAAAAGAACACATTGACACCGGTGTGTCAGACCCACCATACTTGTTCCGGACACTGCGAGAGGGCTGTACAAGCAATGATCACACGCACGGCACAGCGGACACACCAGGAACCGCGGTGTTGGCCGTCGAATGGCGCTAGCTGCGCAGCATTTGTGCACCGCCGCCGTCAGTGTCAGCCAGTTTGCCGTGGCATACGTAGCTCCAGCGCAGTCTTTAACACTGATAGCATGCCGCGACAGCGTGGACGTGAACCGTATGTGCAGTTGACGGATTTTGAGCGAGGGCGTATAGTGGGCATGCGGGAGGCCGGGTGGACGTACCGCCGAATTGCTCAACACGTGGGGCGTGAGGTCTCCACAGTACATCGATGTTGTCGCCAGTGGTCGGCGGAAGGTGCACGTGCCCGTCGACCTGGGACCGGACCGCAGCGACGCACGGATGCACGCCAAGACCGTAGGATCCTGTACAGTGCCGTAGGGGACCGCACCGCCACTTCCCAGCAAATTAGGGACACTGTTGCGCCTGGGGGGTCGGCGAGGGCCATTCGCAAACGTCTCCATGAAGCTGGGCTACGGTCCCGCACACTGTTAGGCCGTCTTCCGCTCACGCCCCAACATCGTGCAGCCCGCCTCAAGTGGTGTCGCGACAAGCGTGAATGGAGGGACGAATGGAGACGTGTCGTCTTCAGCGATGAGAGTCGTTTCTGCCTTGGTGCCAATGGTGGTCGTATGCGTGTTTGGCGCCGTGCAGGTGAGCGCCACAATCAGGACTGCATACGACCGAGGCACACAGGGCCAACACCCAGCATCATGGTGTGGGGAGCAATCACCTACACTGACCGTACACCTCTGGTGATCATCGAGGGGACACTGAATAGTGCACGGTACATCCAAACCGTCATTGAACCCATCGTTCTACCATTCCTTGACCGGCAAGGGAACTTGCTGTTCCAACAGGACAATGCACGTCCGCATGTATCCCGTGCCACCCAACGTGCTCTAGAAGGTGTAAGTCAACTACCCTGGTCAGCAAGATCTTCGGATCTGTCCCCCATTGAGCATGTTTGGGACTAGATGAAGCGTCGTCTCACGCGGTCTGCAAGTCCAGCACGAACGCTGGGCCAACTGAGGCGCCAGGTGGAAATGGCATGGCAAGCCGTTCCACAGGACTACATCCAGCATCTCTACGATCGTCTCCATGGGAGAATAGCAGCCTGCATTGCTGCGAAAGGTGGATGTACACTGTACTAGTGCCGACATTGTGCATGCTCTGTTGCCTGTGTCTATGTGCCTGTGGTTCTGTCAGTGTGATCATGTGATGTATCTGACCCCAGGAATGTGTCAATAAAGTTTCCCCTTCCTGGGACAATGAATTCACGGTGTTCTTATTTCAATTTCCAGGAGTGTATAAATATTTCACCTAACAGGAGATGAAAAGCAAAGCTTGCACATGTAAAAGTATAAGTACAGTAAGTACATATGTGTCTTATATTTTGCAATTGTGATGCAGTGGGAAATGATGGCAGTCCGATGGATTTAAAAGCTATGTGCCCATATCGTAAGAAAAGTGGGCGCGTCATGATTGTGAAAACTACAGTTCGATACATTAAGGGTATTCGCATGCTTTAGCTGTAAAATGTCATATACAATGATCTGCTAAACTTGCGGACGAAAATAGCTCTCGCATGATGTATAACTGCCAAGTAACGCACCTCAGAAAAGATGGGCCATATGTAGAAAGTACTGCTGCAGTACAGCACAGATATTAACTGAAGGAAATACGCAATGAGATGAACATAAATGACATTTTTATTCGAAGACAATTATTGCTTTCAAGTAGGCCGCGATTCGTGATGGTCCGCTGGACGCTACAAACGGCGGGGCCTGGTCCTCAATGGGGCGTGAGGTCACCATGGACAGCTCTCCAAGGTGCTGCCGTATTGGCCTCAAGGTTGGCAAGGAGTTCTTGTGCTTGGGTCTTCCAGTCCTCCAGCAGCGCGGTTGACAACTATTTAATGACCGTTGGTGCCATTTAGACATGCTGCAATACCCCTCCCCAACGCATTCCACGAGTACTCCATGGGATTTACGTCGGGGAAACTGGCAGCCAATCCACTCCCTGAATATCCTCTCGTTCCAAGAGCTCATGTCTCCTACGCGGTCGCGCACTGTCATCCACAACAATGAAGTCAGGACCGGGTGCACACCTGGAAAAGCGCACGTGTGGAAGAGTACAGTGTCACTATGTTCACGTTTGAGTGTACCGTGTTCAAATATTTGGAGATCAGTACACCCGCGCCCTCCGCACTGGAGCACCAAAACGATCATGTTCGACAATGTTCCTAGGTGCATTGTGTGTTCGCACCTCATGCCGTATGAAGGTTTGTCCAATGTTGTCGAACATGATCATTTTGGTAGACCGGATGTTATGGTGAGGGGAGGCATAACTGAGTGTACTGACCTCCACATCTTTGAATACTGTACACTTAGCAGTCAACATATTGTGATGCTGTGCTCCTTCCCCATGACACTGACTTCATTTCTACGGATTACAGTCTGCTTCAGCATCGAACACCGCAGATGAAAGAGCTCAAGGAAAGAAAGCATAATTGGGCGAATGGACTGCCCTGCCCATTTTCGCAGATTTAAATACCTTCGAATACGTGTGGGATCCATTGAGCAGACGTATTGCGGTACATCCACATGCTCCAACGACCTTGCAGCGGTTATCAACCGTGCTTGCAGAGGAATGGAACGCCGTGCCACAAGAAGTCCTTATCAGTCTTGTGGCCTGCATATGAGCGCGTTGCAGAGGGTGCATTGCCGTCGTGTGGATCTTACTCACTAATCAGCTCAGTTTTTAAGTTGCATCGTTTTGTGAGCTTATGTTTACTTGATATTATATGCTATTTTCCTTTCTATCTGTTAACATTACAACACTCTAGCACAGTAACATGTCCTAGCTGACTTATTCTTCGGTAATTACGATGTTTTGTAATATACAAAATTTCGCCATTATGGCTTTATCTGGTCTATTGATATCATTAAATGGTGTTCTGTGGTTTAAACTGTTTTATTTTCGGCAGTTACGGTGTATTATAGATTACGAAGGTCTCCAGTGTGGCATTTCTTGATGAATTATGTTTTTATGTATGGAATCGAAGACTATAATGTACCTCTTAGTAAACTGATACTGCAATTGCTAGCATGTGCTATAGTTTTATCTCTGACATGGCATTGTCTTTAACTTTATTCTTGACTGTTTGGCCTAGTTACATCTGTCAGGGCGTTACTAGCTGTCGATGTGGAATTACTTCTTGAAGAAAATTATCGTACACAGTTATTATTGCGTGAAATTTTTTACTTACTATGGTGTGCTCAAAAGAGCAAATTCTGGTATAACTCACCTGCCGTTTATGCCAGTAAGTGAAACACTATTTAACCTCGTGTTTCTTGTAAACTGCGTAATCTCTGATGGTTTGATTTATTCGTTTTAGGCTATAACGTTGATAATGGTCATTGGCCAAAACTAGTAGCAAATTGTGCAAAATAAATGACAGCTGAAGGTTTCACCATGAATTTTAACAATTTATTTGGCGGCTGAATATCCCCACCTGCAGACGTACGTAGCACTATTAACAACAATGCCCCACGTTTTGTAACGTCCATCGGAACATCATGAATCGCGGCGTTCAGTTTAATTATTGTCTCTGAATAAAAGTGTAATTTCTGTTCGTCTCATTGATTATTTCTTTTGGTTACCTTTCCTGCTATACTTTAGCAGTTCTTCCTACGTATGGTCCAAGTGCTGTCAAGCTACGATGCTTGGCAGTGGCATATCACGCTAAAGATACTCGCCTGCAATTTTTTTTGTGAGGCACTGAAGAGCCATATCCTTACTTTGACTGAGCGACGACATAGAAAAACGGGATGTCGAATTTGAAGATATGGTCAGCAATCTTTGTGGCTATACGGAGGATTCTCATCACGGACGTATTCGGAAGGCGGCGGAAGGACACAATTATTTTCATATTTCTCGCGCGCCCGTTTCCACACGGTCGCCGGATAGAAAGCTCGCTATTCTGCACTGGTGCTTGCGAACGCGGACGAATAGCAGAAAGTTTGTGACCGCCACGATAAAGACGTCGCAGTGGTCGCCGTGGGATCTCGGGCAACGCCTTTCACCACAGCGTGCAGGAACCGCCCGCGGTGTTCGTCAGAGTTCCGCCCTCGCGAAGAAATCAACGAGAGCGTGAGCGACGAAAAGTCGTTAGTGAAATAAATGGTGGCGTTTGTTAGCTGCAGGAGGATCCACTCATCAGAAAATGATATCTTCAAACAACAGTAGTCAGGGTGAAAGAGGGATGCTTATAGCTGTACAGTGCATCGACATTGAGGCTGTTCGTCATGAGACACTGGTTCACGTGAGAAAGTATTAAAAAAATGTTCAAATGTGTGTGAAATCTTATGGGACTTAACTGCTAAGGTCATTAGTCCCTAAGCTTACACACTACTTAACCTAAATTATCCTAAGGACAAACACACACACCCATGCCCGAGGCAGGATTCGAACCTCCGCCGGGAGGGAAAGTATTGGGAATATAACAGGCCATACTGCTACATATCGCATTAGCATGAAGTGATTTACCGAGACTATTGAAAATCTCTGTCAGAATGACCCTCCAACGATTTCCCATTCGTTCTTTCCGAATATGAATCTTGTAATGACACCGGGACAACAGTGATATCTACAACCGTAACCATAACCATAAAATATTAGTTAACCACAGGCGACACCTCGTTAAAACAGTGAAGACCACATTTAGCGTTGATAATGGCACAATTTGGAAAGAGAGAGTCTACAAGGTCCTTGAGGTACGTTGTATCCAGCTGAAGACAGTCATTGATGATAAAACTACTGAGCTACTAGCTTTGTGGAAGACGCTCCAAAGACGCGACTTCACGCAGTTCATCTCAACCTCAACCAACGCATTAATGTTTGAAATGATAGAACCACAATTAAGGCTGCGACGAATACAGGAGGGTTGGTGATCCCTTGAAGCCTCAGAATGTGTCCTACCAACTGACTCCTTCTTCTAGTCAGGTTGTGCCACAAATTTCTCTTCTCCCCAAATCTGTTCAGTACCTGTTCCATGTAGCCCCAGACATTTTCTGTGGGATTAACACCAAGTGACTTCGCGGACTGGTTGACGTGCGATAGGCTGTCTGAGTGTTCGCATAGTGGGGCGAAGTGGGGCGTTAATGAGCTGTGGGAGCAGACGACGACGCGAGTGTCTTCGTTAAGAGCACGACAGCGCTTGCATCGCCTCTCCTGCGACTGGTTTGAAGAACATTCTGGACAACTCGAGCGAATGATTTGGGCACACACATCGCCCGATATGAATTCCGTCGAATATTTATGGGACATAATCGAGAGGTCAGTTCGTGCTCAAAATTCTGCACCGACCTATAGCAATTACGGACGGCTGTAGAGGCACCATGGCTCAATATTTCTGGAGGGGACTTCCAACGACTTGTAGAGTGTATGCCATGTAGAACTGCTGCATTACATTGGGCAAAAAGAGGTCCGACACGATGTTAGGAGGTATCCCACAATATGTTGCAACTCAATGTATGCACTGCTGTGAACCGGCCGGAGTGACCGTGCGGTTCTCGGCGCTACAGTCTGGAGCTGAGCGACCGCTACGGTCGCAGGTTCGAATCCTGCCTCGGGCATGGATGTGTGTGATGTCCTTAGGTTAGTTAGGTTTAATTAGTTGTAAGTTCTAGGCGACTGATCACCTCAGAAGTTTAAGTCGCATAGTGCTCAGAGGCATCTTTTGCACTGCTGTGAGCAGGGGCGTTGTTGGAGGTACCTGGTTCTACATGTCCACTGCAGACAGTTCTTTTCGCAATGTTCGTTCGGAAAGTGGTTGAGTTGGGCCCAAAATTCACTAACAGCAGTATTTCCTGTCAGGTTTGATACCGAACATCATTCACAAGGCGTGGTCTCCAACAACCGCTGTTCTTAGGTCTTGTTACACAGCTGCTACTGGTACGCCATTAATTGTAGATACCCCCCTCGGCCAGAACATTATGACTACCGACTTACTATCGATATAAACCTGTGCACGTGATAGCAGCGTCACCTGGCGAGGAATGACTGCAAGACACACCCCCGGTTCGTACAGTATCTGTGAACGTGTTGTCCGTCTGTAGAACGGGGAAGCCGCACGATCTGGGTTTTAACGAGGGCAGATTGTGATGACCCGGAGGCCCGGCATGAGCGTTTCGGAAACTGCACGACTTGTCGGTTGTTCGCGTAGTGCTGTGGCGAGCTTCAACACGTCCTGAAACCAGGTGAAAACAAGCCCAGACGTCGTGGGGTTGGGCGGCCACCCCTCGTTACAGAAGTCTGACGTCGTAGGTTGGGCAGTCTGGTAAAACAGGATAAGCAGCTAATTGTGGCGGAAGTAACGCCAGACTTTAATGCTGAACAGACTACAAGTGTGTCTGAACATACAGTGCACCGAACGCTCCTAACGATGGGCCTCCACGGCCGACTACCCACGCATGTGTCAATGCTAACACTACGACATCGACAAATACGACTGAAATGGGGACTTGACCGTCGGAACTGGACTTCGGCGCAATGGCAGAACGTTGTATGGTCTGATGAATCCCGATACCTTCTTCACCATGGCGAAGGAAGGGCTCGAATCCGTCGTCCTCCAAGGGAACAGCTTCTTGCCACCTGCACTGCTGGACGGTGACAAGCTGGCGGCGTCTCCATTATGGCCTGGGAAACACTCATTTGGGCATCCATTGATCCGGCGAAGCTTGTGCAAGGCACAATGACGATCCAAGGAATTTCTTATACTGTTTGCAGACCACGTACACCCCTTCCGCAGTGGCATTTTTCAAAAAGATGATGCGCCGTGACTCAAGGGCAGGAATGTGTTGGAGTGGTTCGAGTAACACAGTTGCGAGTTCCCATTGATGTGCTAGCCCCCCCCCCCCCCCCCCCCCCGCAGCTCGGTGAATCTAAACCCGTTCGAACACACCTGGAACTGAACGTGGCGCCAGAGCTCATGCCGCCCCCCCTCCCCCCCCTCCGGAGTTTACGGGAATTACGTGACTTGTGTGTACAGATGTGGCGCCATCTCCCTTCAGCGACCTACCAAGGCCTCATTGCCTCCATGCCAAGACGCGTCGCCGCAGTTGTCCGTGCCAAAGGGATACCGCCTATTAGGTAGCTGGTCATAATTTTCTGGCTGATCAGTGTATATTGGAATGACGTTTTAGTATAGATAATGTATTGTAAAACATGAATGTCAAAATCTGTTCACCCTCAGTATATATACATAATCTTTTATTTTCGTGGTAGCAATATGTTATCCTTGTGGGTTAAACTTCGAGTCTGCATACGTAATTCCAGTTTTATATGATACACGTACATAAACATTTGTGTTATTTCTGGTGGGGTAGACCACTTTCTGTCGAGAGTACACACACCTTACTTCTTTCATGTCCTGCATGTAGGCTATGCAGCCTTTTTCATCGCTGCTAAATGTGCAATGCGTAGTTACAACGATACTCAAATTCCATTTCCATACTTTGCAAACGACTCTTAACTGGTCATTGGCATTATACAGCGTGTAACGGGTGTAAATCCACGCATTGCTTTTGGTGACTGAGGAGTGTGTACTGAACAACTTAACATCAGTATTTACTTCATTTGCAGACTACTAATTATAGCTATTAGGAATAGTATGTTTTTAGCTTGGTTAGTGCATCCAAGTACATGTGGCAAGAGCTAGCCGTTAATGCTTATTTTCCTCTGGGCAGCATGTCAGCTATTGAAGTTTGGACGCATGGGCGCAAATGATTAGCCTATACTGCAAGCATAGTCCACTTACTGGTGCAGTTACGACCTTGTAGAAGACACTGGTTAATAAATTACGTGA